>NC_041385.1:741828578-741831868 GCF_002162155.2 Triticum dicoccoides | reverse complement strand
TCATTCTTCCTTGTCTCCATTCGCACACACGAGCCAGCTCCTCTCTGACCTGGGTCAAATCCATCCATCCATCTTGTTCCCACAATTTACGGGCGACAATCCTAACCTGTGGAAGACCATGTGCAAGCAGTATTTTTAGATGTTGGGGATTTTGCCATCATTTTGGGTTTCGATGGCTACTCTGAATTTTTCGGGTTCAGCCTCTGTTTGGTTACAGTGAATTACAAAACGCTCCGTTGATTTTGATTGAGGTACATTCATATCTATGAAAGAAGAATTTAGATAAATCTAACCATATCATGAAACATATGGATCCAAATCAGCCCCTTATGAGATAGTGCATAAACTAGGGTTTAAGTTTCTGTCACTCTCGCGACCCATTATCTACTTACTACTCTCCAATGCCTTCCTCTAGGCCCAAGCATGGTGAAGTGTGATGTAGTCAACTTTCACACGACACCACTAGAAGAAGAACAACATACACATCATCAAAATATTGAACGAACACTAACTTCACATGATTATTTCTAACAAGACTTCTCCCATGTCCTCAAGAGCAAACAAAACTACTCACAAATCATATCCATGTTCATGATCATAGAATAATAATATGTGAACATACGATCTTCCACCAAATAAATCAACTAGCATCAACTACAAGATGTAATCAACATTAGCTACTAGCAAACCACAAGTACCAATCTGAGGTTTTGGGACAAAGATTGAATCCAAGAGATGAACTAGAGTTTGAGATGAGATGGTGTTGGTGAATATGTTGATGGAGATGAGTCCTCTCACGATGAGAGGAGCGTTGGTGATGACGAAGGCTTCGATTTCCCCCTCTCGGAAGGAAGTATCCCCAGCAGAATCGCTTCGCCGGAGAGCAAAAGTGCTCCTGCCCAAGTTCCTCCTCGAGAAGGTGGCTCTTTGTCCCTAAAGTCTTCTTTTTTTCTAGGGAAAATGGTTTCATATAGGAGAAAGAGGGCCACCGAGGCCTGCTGGTGGGCCCAAAAGCTCAGATGGCTTGCCCCCCCCCCCCACCTGAGTTTGTGGCTCACTGGTGGGGCCCCTCTAGGTGATTCTTCTTCCAGTATTTTTTTATGAATTCCAAAATAAATCTCCATAAATTTTCAAGTCATTTGGAGCTCCCGAGAATAGCTATCTCTACTGTAGCTCTTCTCAGGTCCAGAATTCCAGCTGCCGGCAATTTCCCTCTTCATATAAATATTGCATAATAAGAGAGAAAAGGCATTATAATTACATAATAAATTGAAGTATTAACCTAAGACATCATAAATAACAGTAGGAAAACATGATGCAAAATGGAGGTATCACATGGCATAAAGCTTTAGGGTTCTCATTACTCCCTATTGCAATGATCCAGAAAGGAGGGAGATAAGCACCATCACCATTGACCTCCACATCCCACCATCACACAAATAGTAATTCCCTCAAGTCCACATGGGGCCAATATTGAGTGAGCTCTCTTCACTACACTATCAAGAAATCAACGCAACACATATAAAAAAGATGATTGGATTGCTTATAAACATTAAGTGCTAATCATGCATGGGTTCAGACAAATCCTCAAGAACTAGTACAAATACTCAAACATATGAAGTATAAACATAGAGGGAAGAGGTGTGATACAAGCCGACACGGAGCGAGTGAAGGAGAGGAGCATGGCGGTGACCATGATGATGGATGCGATGCCAACAATGGAGATGGTACTGGCCCGAAGGACGGTGCGACACGGTGCCAGAGCCTCTTCTTCCTTCCCATGTCTTGGACCTTCTTCCTCTCTAGAGTTGGTATTGGAGGCTGGAGCAACAATCGAAATTGAGATTGATCTTGGATGAATAGATGATATCGTTGGCGACTATAGGGTTGAAGTTGTATATATAAGGGCTCTCCCAAAGCCTCCTCTGGACATGTGGCTTTTCTCCTTTGATCCAAGGGCACTAGATGAACCAAATCCACTCCAAAAACATCCCTTATTGGCCAAGGAAGTCATGGGAACAAACGGGGACAAAATCCGAAAAGAATTCGGTCTGGAAAGGCAATTTTCCGAGGTGTCATACCGTGCGGCATCATTTGCTTTGACCTCCTTCGGTATATTGGTCGTCATTTATTCATACGAACTCGGATTTTGACATTCTTCGGTTCATTGGAATCATTTGAACGACGCCGATGCACCTATACTATTACATCTTGATTTTGAGCACTTCGGAAAAATGCCATTTTTGACACTCTGGAATGCTAAAATCTAGTGCGCGGCAGTCCTTCGTATTGAACTCATCATTTGCCTTTTTATCTTGCTTCATCCCATGTGGCTCCAAAACACGTGTAGACACAACAAAAAAATAAAGGAAGGTAGTAAAACTAAACAAAAACACAAACTATGCAATGCTCACAATGAAAAGAGTAAAAACCGAACATCATGCATATGGACATGTACTTGGTTCAATGGGACATGATATATGGAGATACACTGCTGCAGGAAGGTCCTAACATGACACATGTATAGGATACCATTTGACCAAACTGTGTGTGATGCATGAATTGCAACCGGTATCGAAAACCATCACCAATAAAACAAACTGTGTGTGATGGTGAATCCATCAAGCACGATTCAGATTAGAGTTGCGTGTGTGAATCTTGGCATACAATTGATCCATACGAACTGTTTGCGATGAGCCTCCATAACAAAAATGGTCATCCATATCAAGGTGTGTGCGATAGATGACATACGTGTGTTGGGAAACGTAGTAGAAAGTAAAACAAAAGCATGCCTACGATCACCCAAGATCAATATGAAGATGCATAACAGGTTGGGATCACGATCGTTGCCGTCACCGAGTTGTAGAGGAAGAATAATGTGTCGGTGTAGATCATACTTGGAGTCCCTTGAACCATCAATGAACGATCCATCATACCGCTCACAGTCCCTTGAACTGAAGACCAAAAGCATTGCCTCTCTACTTGGTTGGAAGCGTGCAACCTTCACGATCCGGTAGCGCTTTGCCGTCCAGAGCTAATCGTTGCCGGAGAATTAGACGGAGGAGATTAGAACCACACATGGCTTCCACTTCCGAGGACAAGAGGATTAGCCTAGCTCTAGTTAGTCAACTAGGACCAACTAGAACTAGAACTAAAGGAAATAGAGGAGGCTCCAGAACTTGTGTATGCAATAGAGCAAAAAACAATAGTAGAAAACACTTGGAGGAGGAGGAGGAGGGGGCAACCACCAAGGAGGGAAAGTCCCTCCCTGGGGCGCCGGCCAAGGGGGA
>NC_041385.1:741819411-741828129 GCF_002162155.2 Triticum dicoccoides | reverse complement strand
GGCCCATAATTCCTTCCACCACCTGGCCTTTTTAGGCCCGTTGATATTTAAATTAAATATAAAATGTTCTAAATACTACTAGACCATTATATATATATGTATATATATATATATATATATATATATATATATATATATATATTCTCCGAAAACATTTTCCACCTATATATATAATATCGGTAATACCTGGTATTACTCGATATTCACCGAAACACTTCTGGATCCTCTCGAAACTATTCCGAATATTCATGAAACAATTCCACAAATAACTTCTCACCACTCCCGTCCTACTAACACTCAGAAGATCGTGATTACCTTAAGTTTGTGACCCCGTAGGTTCGGTAGCTCACAGACATGGACAAAACTGTTTGTTCAATGACCGACAACGTGACTGTGGACGTCCATATTGGTCTCTATGTGTACATGAATGATATTCGAGTGAAACTTTGGTTATCATGTGATGTTACCTTTGCTTTACGATACTTCACAAAACCCGGGATGCATCGGTATCCTCCCGAGTCATCACTATTCTCATTATACTGAAATCCTCGTTACCGGTTTTGTTCTTCTTTCTCGTTATTGTGTTCCGGCATCCCCGTGATGAAGTCACTTGTGTCTGGCCATACTGATTGATGCTATCACACCGAGAGGGGCCTAGCAATATTTCTCCATCGTCGAAGGAGGAAATCCCCCTCTTGAGCTATCCGGTCACTTGTCAAACTCTTTGATGAACATGTAAGTTGTCTTTATGATCACCGTGTTATAGGTGATGTTTGAGCAACCCCAAATCCCATCATACGTTAAGAAGTGACCATGATACTCTCATGGCATAAGGAGCAAGATCACATGTTAACATTTTGTGTTATTACAATTGAATACAGACGATATTAATCCAATTAACAACAAACTAGTTTGGGTGGATTCAATATGATCATTCTTCCAACGTCATAATCTCAATGTTGTTTTAGGACTATCGTTACACTTAAAGATATCCTAAGATCCGGAAAACGTGATCACCAACAACACTTTAGATAGTCCCAGAGGCAAGACTAGGAACCTTCTATTTAACCGTTTATCATTCCACACGTGCATATGAGTTTTCCACTGAATCGCATATTCCAGGATCATATCAGCTATATCATAGAATATAAACTCCTTAACTATGAATATGGAAATATAATAATACAAATATTATTGCATCTAGGGCATATTTCCAATAGTCTCTCACTTGCACTAGAGTCAGTAATCTAGTTTACATAGTCTCTTTAAAACCTATGGCTATCCGTTTTTGCTCATGATTTGCTCATGGTAGAGTCTTCGTCATCGGGTCTGACACATTCAAATTCATGTGAATCTTGATAATTTTCATATATCCCTTATCAACATATTGTCAAACAATGTGATACTTGCATTCATTGTGTCTGGTCTTCATGTCTGATCTTGGTTTCGTTGCTTGAGCAACAGCTCCACTATTATCACAATAGAGAGCCATTGGATTCATCACACTTAGGACAAGACCAATTTCTTCAAGAAACTTTTTGATACATCTCCAACATATCTATAATTTTTTATTATTCCATGCTATTATAGTATCAATATTGGATGTTTTATATGCTATTTTATATCATTTTTTGGGACTAACCTATTAACACAATGCCTAGTGCCACTTGCTGTTTTTTGTCTGTTTTTGGTTTTCCACAAGATCGGTACCAAATGCAGTCCAAACGCTACGAAACTTTTTGATGGTTTTTTTCTGGACAAGAGAGACCCTAGAAGCTTTAGGAGGGGACCAGATGACAATCGAGGAGACGACAAGGCAACAGGGTGCGCCCCTGGGGGGTTGCGCCCTCTTACCTTGTGGGCCCCATGAGTCTCCATCTGACCTAATTCCACTTCTATAAATTCTCAAATATTGGGAAACCAACAGAGAACCACCTGAAACCCTTTTTCCGCCTCCGCAAGTTTCTGTTCTTTCGTGATCCCATCTAGAGGCCTTTTCCGGTACTCTACAAGAGGGGGAATCGATCACGGAGGGTTTCTACATCATCCTTTATGCCTTTTGATGATGCATGAGTAGTTCACCACAGACCTACGGGTCCATAGCTAGTAGCTATATGACTTCTTCTCTCTCTTTGATCTTCAATACAATGTTCTCCTCGATGTTCTTGGAGTTCTATTCGATGTAATCTTATTTTTGTGGTTTGTTTCTTGGGATCCAATGGATTGTGGGTTTATGATCTGAATATTCATGAGAAGTAATTGAGTCTTTTCTGAACTTTATTATGCATGATTGTTATAGCTTGTATTTCTCTCTGATCTATCCGTTTGGTTTGGCCAACTAGATTGATTTATCTTTAGTTGGGGCGGTGCTTTGTGATGGGTTCAATCTTGCATCCTCATCAATGGCAACCAGGGCCCACCAGTTGATCACGTCTGCAGGCTTCGTCAAGGCGACATGGTATCTCCCATGCTCTTCTCCATTGTCATCGAATCTCTCAACTCCCTGCTGCAGCATGATGTGTCTACCAGCATGCTACATCGGCTGACCACTAGGCACGCTGCCTCGAGCATCTTCCTCTTTGCCGATGACATCATCATCTTTGATCACCCAGACCCTCTCGAGCTTGCCACAATTCACGAGCTGCTACACGTGTTCAGTGATGCGTCCAGCCCGTGCACTAACTTCTCCAAGTGCTCTGCCACTCCTACCCAGTGCCTCGCTGAGGCTACCGGCGCGATCGCTACTGAGCTCTCCTGCACTGTGTCCAACTTCCCCATCCTCTAGCTTGGGTTGCGTTCTTCCATCCGTAAGTTGTACGCGAGTACATTTTTGCCCTTACTCGTGCGGATGATCAAGAAGCATGCTACCTAGAAGGCCTCCCTCCTCTCGCACGGTGGGCGTTTGGCCTCCACATGATCACCGCCATGCCGGTGCACATCGTCCTTACTATGGGGTTGAACTCCTCAATCCTCAAGAAGATCACAACAGTGGTGCGTGATTTCCTCTGGCACGTCCGCAAGGACGCCAAGATCGGATGTTGCCTCATCAGTTGGTGGTCGCTCGAGCTTGGAGGCCTTGCTATGCGCGACATCCACCGCACAGGCATCGCCCTTGGCGTCTGTTAGCCGTGGCTATAGGTGTTGCGGAACGTAGCATGCAATTTCAAAAAAAAATCCTACGCTCACGCAAGATCTATCTAGGATATGCATAGCAACGAGGGGGGAGAGTGTGTCCACGTACCCTCATAGACCGAGAGAGGAAGCGTTTGACAACACGATTGATGTAGTCAAACTTCTTCTTGTTCTGACCGATCAAGCACCAAACATACGACCCTCCGAGTTCTGCACACGTTCAACTCGATGACGTCCCTCGAACTCTTGATACAGAAAAGTGTTGAGGGAGAGTGATACGTCTCCAACGTATCTATAATTTTTTATTGTTCCATGCTATTATATTACCCCTTTTGGATGTTTATGGGCTTTATTTTACACATTTATATCATTTTTGGGACTAACCTACTAACCCGAGGCCTAACCCGTATTGCTGTTTTTTGCCTATTTCAGTATTTTGAAGAAAAGGAATATCAAATGGAGTCCAAACGGAATGAAACCTTCGAGAGCGTGATTTTTGGAACAAACTTGATCCAGAGGACTTGGAGTGCAAGCCAAGAAGTAGCCGAGGCGGCCACGAGGGTGGAGGGCGTGCCCACCCCTACAGGGCGCGCCCCCTGTCTTGTGGGCCCCTCGGGCGGCCACCGACATACTTCTTTCTCCTATATATACCCACGTACCCCGAAAACATCCAGGGAGCCAACAAAAAACAATTTCCACCACTGTAACCTTCTGTATCCGCGAGATCCCATCTTGGAGCCTTTGCCGGCACTCCGCCGGAGGGGGAATCGACCATGGAGGGCTTCTACATCAACACCATAGCCCCTCCGATGAGTTGTGAGTAGTTTACCACAGACCTTCGGGTTCAAAGGTATTAGCTAGATGGATTCTTCTCTCTTTTTGGATCTCAATACCATGTTCTCCCCCTCTCTTGTGGAGATCTATTCGATGTAACTCTTTTTGCAGTGTGTTTGTCAAGATCCGATGAATTGTGGGTTTATGATCAAGTTTATCTATGAGAAATATTTGAATCTCCTCTGAATTCTTTTATGTATGATTGAGTTATCTTTGCAAGTCTCTTCGAATTATCAGTTTGGTTTGGCCTACTAGATTGATCTTTCTTGCCATGGGAGAAGTGCTTAGCTTTGGGTTCAATCTTGTGGTGTCCTTACCCAGTGACAGAATCGGACGCTCCAGAGGCTCTATGACATGACACACAAAGGCGCATGGAAGGAGCTTTTCAAGGCCTCCGAAGTGCCTCCTCCGACATCCGAGGACCGCGGGCTTCGCACCGCGCAGGCTCCTAGGCCGGTGAGTTCTTAGACCGACACCGGACCCAGTTCTTCCCGATATATTCATGGGAGTGCCTTAAGTAGTTGTGTATATTTACTTCAGGATTACGTGGAGACAGCGGAGCAGGTTTACTGCCCAGCTCTGCTGCCAGAAGACCTAGCAGATGTTCTCCTGACAGAGATGCTGGTCCCGGCGCTGTACAAGGTGCCGGAGAAGAAGGCCGAGAAGAAGGTCCCGGGGATCCGAAAGGGTCTCCGGCGTAAGGTTGTGCCGGAAGCCTCGTCCGAAGACGACGAGGCAGACTCCTCCCACGAAGGGGAGGAGGAGGAAGAAGAAGATGCCCCATCCGGAAAGGATGAGGGGTCTAGGGAGGCGGACCCGGGGGCCAGAAAAGGTCCTCGGCGCTGGGCCGTCATTCCCCTGTCGTCCGATGACAAGTCGGATTCCTCCCGCGGAGGCAGGGGGAATCAGGAAGAGATCCTACCTTCCCACGCCGGGGGGGAGAAGAAGATAAAAGCCGCCCCCGGAGGGGAGGCTGGGGCATCCAAGAAGGGGAAGGGGCCCCTTCCGGACTACTCCGCCATGGCCGCTCTCAGTGAGGAGGGGTGGCTGCCCAGGGGAAAGCCCCTAGCGTGATCGTAAGTGTTTGCATTCTATCATGACTTCACTTCACAGGTTTTGTATTTATAATGCCGAACATATGTGCAGTCCGGCCAGGGATCACCCCGAGGTATCCTCCTCCGGGTCCCTGAGCAATTCGGAGATGAATCCGCTTCCGACGGCCACCACTCCTCAACCCGCGGACGACATGGAGGTGCTGTCCCAAAGGCTCCCAGAGCAGGGGGAGGTGACTTTGGAGACGCCCCGAGGCGGGGTCCCAGTCGTCGGGCACGCGGGGTTCAAGATCCCCACGGATCGTGTCGACGAGAGCCATGGCCAGCCGGGCTCTCAGCCGAACACAATTCCGAAACCTTCGGTGGTTCCGGACTCAGGCAGGCGACCCCTCGCTAAGGAGGGCGAGCCGTCTGCATCACGGACTTCCGTTGCATATGAGGCGCCAGACGGTCTGCTGGAAGCGGTTTGCGGCGCTTCCCTGGACGAAGGGCACCGTACTCTTATGAGTATGGTGATTCGGAAGGTTTCGTCCGCCAAGAGAGGACTAACCGAAGCTTGCACCAGCCTCCTAACAGGCTTCGAGGCGAGTAATAAATATGTGCAAAATTACCACCCGATAGGTAGTAGCCCCTGATACTCTGTTTGGCGTTCGGAAAGAAAAGCCGAGCAGAGGGTCAATTCAAATCCGTAGGAGTCTAATCATAAGTATTGTTTTGAATAAGCAGGCTGTGCTGCTTGCTGCTGCTGCCCGTACTGCCGAGGTTGCCGATCTGAAACGGGACCTGGAGCAGGCGCAGGGAGAGCTCGACCTCACGAAGAGGCAGCTCGAAGAGAACAAGGGTAAGTAATTCCCGTTCTTATGTATTTAAGGATAGGCAGAATTGGTGGGTCTAACAACTAAGTGTCGTGACCGTGTAACAGGGGCCCCCGCCGAAGTTGCGGCCCTGAAGAAGGCATTATCCGAGGCCGAAGACAAGGTGGCCTCGGAATGTAAGGAGCGCGAAAAGCAAAGTGCTAGGGTAGGTGAGGTACAACAGGAGCTCCAGGACCTTGGCAAGAAGTGCGAGTCCGTGGAGCATGACCTGAAGGCCAAAGAGGCCGAGCTTGCGAAGGCCCTTATGAGCTTAAAAGACGCCAAGTCCAAAGCTGAGAAAGCACAGCAGGAGATCCAGGAGGCCAAGAAGATAGCAGCGGGTAAGAAGTTCTTTATGCAAAGCAAACATGTGGAGGATGCGTTTCTATTACTTACTCGAATTCGGAGCTCTCCAGGGGCATTCGCAGATCTGCCACGCAGCGTATCAGATGCTGCAGAGTTCTACCATGCGCAGGAGGGGAACTCAACGGAGAAGCTGTTCTGGTCCTAGTATGCTGGGGCCGAACACCCGATGCCTCTGAGTGACCAACTGAAGCAGTTGGTCGAACTCCACAGGGCGGCTAAACTGGCTATGAAAGGGTTCATAGTCCGGATGTGGCCTGGTGAGCTCGTGCCCAGTAGCTACTTCGGCCTGATCAAGCGGATGGTGGATGCATGCCCGCGGCTTGAGGTAATCAAGCGATATGTGTGCATCGAGGGTGCCGCCGGGCCCTTGCCCGCGTCAAAGTGCATTGGGGCAAGATGGATGCGGAGAAGCTGGTCAAGGACGGACCGCCGGAGGGCAAGGCGCATCGCCATCCCGAGCTGTACTATGATGGCGTTATGAAGGGTGCTCGTCTCGTGGCTGACGAATGTACCAAGGACACCATTTTTGAATGAATTCGCTTATGTCATGTTTGTATTTGAAGGACGAAGTTACTTGCTCTATGTAGCACTTTTGTTATTTAAAATATTACCTTCTGTGCGGCTGTTTATAAAATCCTGAAAGTAGGCCAGTCGTCGGCTTCCGCCCCCGCGTGACTAGCACTGGGGTTTTTGTGGAAAACCCGGACACTCTTTATCCAAATGCTTGGTCCCTTAAGGAGGTGTCTAGCGCAGCGAACGAGGCAATCGGACTATGCGGCTTTATAACTTTCACTTAGACATAGAAGTCCACAATTTTAAATTTTCGGCGAAGCCCCTAGAATCCGGAAGGCCGAATTGGGGCGCTATATACGCCTTGATCGGACAAAGCCGATTTATCGCCTAAAGCGGAAAATCTTTAAGGATTTTAGTACCTCTCGAACAACGACCAGCTCACGCCACATCATGCCGGTCAGTTTTTGGCTTTCTCTACTGAGGTGCTCGTCCGGAAGAACCGGGACACAATCGCAGTAGTTATCCCTGCGCTACCTTAGCCAATATAACGGAACGTAAGGCACCAAAACAAGGGAGCTGGGCTATCCCAACTGTAGACCCAAGACATGATTCGGAGCTGATGCATATAGTGCTATAAGTTCGGGGTGCCGCACTATTGAAAGTGTTCGGACTTTTAGTTGCCATATTATGGGGCGCCATAAGAAGCCCCTGGCAAACTGGCCGTACCAAGGTGTACGGATGCAATACCAAATAAACATTTATAAGAGAAAAATACTCAAATAAGGATGATAGGTTGACGCTATATATAATCTCCATTTGACGAAAAATACGTTTAAGCGTATGTTTACAATGGATGCATTAGGCAGAGATAAAAATAGGACTATTTGACATGTCCTATCCATGGGCAAGTCGTGTGCGGATAGATGAAGCAGGTATAACGATCGTAAATAGATTCCACTTGGGTATTTCCTTCTGCGCACAACGTCTGTTGCTGCCTTGGGTGTCTCTTCCATATGAGTCCGGCAATTCGGCTCTTCTGAGGATGTTGTACTAACGCAGTGTCCTGAAAGGTAAAAGGGAAAGAGTATGAAGGTATTTAGCGGTTACCCACATTATCGACTGAGTCGTTGATGCGCCTCTGCCTATGCCCAAGGTATCTTGAGTGTGTGGTTGTGTACGCATGGCATGAATGCTGCTTTGGAAGGGCTTGAGCGGAGGCCGGACTGCTAATCACGATCTTGGCATTCGTGTTGATCCTGTTGCGGGGTGATCCGGACTCATTTGACAGTGCTCGAAGTTATCGCCGGATTGGTTTGCCGGCGGAGGCCGCATTGTACTTCTACCGCGAGGGCTGCCGTATGCTCTTCTGTTCGAAGGGAGCGGTCCATATTTCCATTGACAGTGATGACCCCGTGCGGTCCCAGCATCTTGAGCTTGAGATATGCATAGTGTGGCACCGCATTGAATCTTGCGAATGCGGTTCGTCCGAGCAGTGCGTGGTAGCCACTAAGGAAAGGGACGATGTCGAAGATCAGCTCTTCGCTCCTGAAGTTGTCTAGGGATCTGAAGACCACTTCCAATGTTATAGAACCCGTGCAGCGGGCCTCTACTCTAGGAATAACACCTTTAAAGGTGGTTTTGGTGGGCTTGATCCTTGAAGGATCAATGCCCATATTGCGCACTGTGTCCTGATAAAGCAGGTTCAGGCTGCTGCCGCCGTCCATAAGGACGCGCGTGAGGTGGAATCCGTCGATGATTGGGTCTAAGACCAGTGCGGCTGAGCCGCCGTGACGGATGCTGGTAGAGTGATCCCTACGGTCAAAGGTGATCGGACAAGCTGACCATGGGTTGAACTTGGGGGCGACTGGCTCCATCACATAGACGCCCCGTAGTGCCCGCTTCCATTCCCGCTTGGGGATGTGGGTGGTGTAGATCATATTGACCGTTTCACCTGGGGGGATTTCTTT
>NC_041385.1:741804657-741819280 GCF_002162155.2 Triticum dicoccoides | reverse complement strand
GTATTCGGACGCTGGGGCTCATCGTCATCGTCGCTGTGCAGCCCCTTGTCCTTGTTTTCGGCATTTATCTTGCCGGCCTGTTTGAACACCCAGCAGTCTCTATTGGTGTGGTTGGCTGGTTTGTCCGGTGTGCCATGGATTTGGCACGAGCGCTCTAGTATGCGGTCCAGACTGGACGATCCCTGATTATTTCTTTTGAATGACTTTTTCCGCTGTCCGGATTTAGGTCTGCTGAATCCGGTGTTGACTGCCGTGTCTTCCGTGCTGTCGCCATTGTTCCATCTCTTATGTCTGTTGCGCTGTGGCTTGCCGTTGGCATCGCGGTCGTCCGAAGTGCCGGAATGTGGCGTGGTGCCACTACGAGCCAACCAGCTATCCTCACCCGCACAAAAACGGGTCATTAGGGTTGTGAGAGCTGCCATAGACTTGGGTTTTTCCTGGCCAAGGTGTCGAGCGAGCCACTCGTCACGGATATTATGCTTAAAAGCCGCCAGGGCTTCGGCGTCCGGACAGTCGACTATTTGGTTCTTTTTAGTGAGGAACCGAGTCCAGAATTTTTGGGCTGACTCTCCGGGCTGTTGAGTGATGTGGCTCAGGTCATCAGCGTCTGGTGGTCACACATATGTGCCCTGGAAGTTGTCAAGGAATGCATCTTCCAGGTTTTCCCAACTACCAATGGAATTTGCTCGCAGGCTGTTTAACCAGTGCCGGGCTGGTCCTTTGAGCTTAAGGGGGAGATACTTGATGGCGTGTAGATCATCTCCGCGGGCCATGTGAATGTGGAGAAGGAAATCTTCGACCCATACTGTGGGGTCTGTTGTGCCATCGTATGATTCCATGTTTACAGGTTTGAACCCTTCTGGGAATTCATGATCCATTACTTCATCCGTGAAGCAGAGGGGGTGTGCGGCGCCTCTGTGCCGGGCTATGTGGCTACGCAGGTCGGATTGGTCTGGGTTGTTATGTTCGGCCCGGCCGGATTTGTTGATGATGTATCCGGCGTGACGGTCGTCGTCGCGCGCTAGGGCACGCCCCCTCGATTCGTAGATCAATCTTGGCTGTCCTGCTTTATTGTCCAGAATATCTTGCAGGTCGTGCCTGTTGCCCTGAGTCATAGTGTATCGGCGTGGGGGTGCGGGCTGGTATCCCATTTTGTCCCGGCCACGGGGTGGCCGGTCAGCCGTTTGGCGTTCGAGTCCATATTCCTTGGCTGCCAGGTCTTCAGTCCATCTATCTGTGAGCAGGTCTTGATCAACTTGTAGTTGCTGCTTCTTCTTCTTCTTCAGGCTCCTTGCAGTGGCTATAAGCCTACGCTTGAAGTGCTCCTTCTCCACGGGATCCTCAGGTACGCCGAACTCGTCGTCGCCGAGGCTGATATCGTCTTCGGAGGGGGGCATGTAGTTGTCCTCCTCCGAGTATGCGTCTGTCGCCTGTTCTTCTGGGATGACCTACTCATCTTCCTGTTCAGCCTGCTCAAAGGCGGGCTGATCAGGGTCATATTCTTCTTCGGCGCCATCCGGCTTATTTTCGCCTCCGGGGCCGGTGTTGCTATGGCGGGGCTTGGAGCGGCGCCGACGACGCCCATTCTTTGATTTTCTTCCCGAGGGGTTGTCCTTCGTTGCCTCGTTGCCATTAGTTTCCTTCGGAGTGTCCACCATATATATATATATATATATATATATATATATATATATATATATATATATATATATATATATATATCATATGAGGAGGTGGTCGTCCACCGCCCGGTGAGCGGTGGCTCCTGTGATTCTCTTACATCGTCGTCCATACCGTCGATGTCTTCGGAGTCGAAGTCAATCACGTCGGTTAGATCATCGATCGTGGCAATGAAATGGGTGGTGGGTGGGCAACAAATTCCGTCGTTGTCTGCTTCCCACTCGAGCCGGACATAGTTCGGCCCGGAGTCTCCTGACAAGGAGAGAGACATCAATAAGTCCAGCATGTCGCCAAAGGGCGAGTGTTGAAAAACGTCCACCGCGGTGAACTCCATCGCCGGAGCCCAACCAGGATTGGCGGGCTCGGGGGCGCGCGGACTGGGACCTACGTCCAGATATGAATCCGGGGGTCCAAAGTCACAGGTTCCCTCAGAGGTGAAACCTATGTTCGGCTCCATTGCCGATGAAGGTACGACCTGCGGGGCGGGGTCTAGCCCTTCGTCCTTAGGCGAAGCAACCTGTCCCGGATTTATATCCGAGGCTTCTGCTGGGACGATATCCCGAGTGACGTCTGACAGCAGGTCTAAGCCGTGCTCATCGCGACTGTTCGGTGCTTCTGGCGCTGGCCCAAATCCGTCGAAGATCAAGTCTCCATGGATATCCGCCGTGTAGTTCAGGTTTTCGAACCTTATTTGATGGCCGGGGGCATAGCTATCGATCTGCTCCAAGTGGCCAAGCAAATTGGCCTGCAGCGCCAAGCCGCCAAACACGAAGATCTGTCTGGGGAGGAAAGTCTCACCCTAGACCTCGTCGTTAATGACGATTGAAGGAGCCATCGAGCCTGACGGCGACGTCACAGAGGAACTCTCAATGAAAGCACCAATGTCGGTGTCAAAACCGGCGGATCTCGGGTAGGGGGTCCCGATCTGTGCGTCAAGGCTGATGGTAACAAGAAGTAAGGGACACAGGTGTTTACCCAGGTTCGGGCCCTCTCGATGGAGGTAAAACCCTACTTCCTTCTTGATTAATATTGAAGATATGGGCAGTACAAGAGTAGATCTACCACGAGATCGTAGAGGCTAAACCCTAGGAGCTAGCCTATGATGGTATGATTGTAATTGTGATCGGCCTTCTAAGGACCAACCTCTCCGGTTTATATAGACACCGGAGAGGGCTAGGGTTTACATGGAGTCGGTTACAAGGAAGGAAACATAATATCCGGATCGCCAAGCTTGCCTTCCATGCCAAGGAAAGTCCCATCCGGACACGGGCCGAAGTCTTGAGTCTTGCATCCTCACGCTTCAATAGTTCGGACGTCGTACACAGTCCGGCTGTCCAGATACCCCCTAATCCAGGACTCCCTCATTGGCCTCGTCCGATTTAGGCGTGTATAGCGCCCCAATTCGGCCTTCCGAATTCTAGGGGCTTCGCCACAATTTAAAATTATAGACTTCTATGGCTAAGTGAGAGTTATAATGCCGCATAGTCTGATTTCCTGGTTTGCTGCGCCAAACACCTCCTTCACGGACCAAAAATTTGGATAAAAGAGTGTTTTGGGTTTTCCACGAACACCCCAGTACTAGTTACGTGGGGGCAGAAACCGACGACTGGCCTACTTTCAGAATTTTATAAACAGCCTCACAGAAGGTAATATTTTAAATCACCAAATCGCTATATAGTGCAACCAAATTCGTTTTCATATTACAAAAACAACAGGAGTACATTTACTCAAAGATGGCGTCCTTGGTACATTCATCGGCCACAAGACGAGCGCCTTTCATAACGCCATCATAATATTTTTCGGGACAGCGATGCGCCTTGCCCTTCGGTGGTCCATCCTTCACCAGCCCCTCCGCATCCAGCTTGCCCCAATGCACCTTCGCACGGGCAAAAGCCCAGCAGGCACCCTCAATGCAAACGGATTGCTTGATCACTTCAAGTCGCGGACAAGCATTTACCATCCGCTTTATCAGGCCAAAGTAGCTGGCGGGCAGGGGCTCACCAGGCCACATCCGGACTATGAAATCCTTCATAGCCACTTCGGCCGCCCTGTGGAGTTCCACCAATTGCTTCAATTGGTCACTGAGAGGCATCGGGTGTTCGGCTCCAGCATACTGGGACCAGAACAACTTCTCTGTTGAGCTCCCCTCCTCGGCACGGTAGAACTCCGCGGCATCTGATATGCTGCGTGGAAGATCTGCGAATGCCCCTGGAGAGCTCCAAATGTGGGTAAGTAAAAGAAATGTCTCCTCCACATGCTTGCTCTGCATAAAGAATGTCTTACCCGCCGCTATCTTCTTGGCCGCCTGGATTTCCTGCTGGGCCTTTTCGGCTTCGGCCTTGGTGTCTTTCATGCTCGAAAGGGCCTTCGCAAGCTCAGACTCTTTCGTCTTGAGATCACGCTCCAAGGACTCAAACTTCTTGCCGAACTCCTGGAGCTCTTGTTGTACCTCACCCACTCTAGCATCTTGCTTTTCACGCTCAATGCGCTCCGTGGACGCCTTATCTTCGGCCTCGGATAGCGCTTTCTTCAGGGCCGCCACTTCGATCGTGGCCCCTATTACAAAATCATGATGCTTTTTAGCGTCACCAATTTTTTCTTCTCTATATGATATGAGAACGGGGTATCACTCACCTTTGTTCTCTTCGAGCCGCCTCTTTGTGAGGCTGAGCTCCTCTTCAGCCTGCTTTAGGTCCAGTTTGAGTCCGGCGACCTCGGCCGTGCTGGCGGCAGTGGCAAGCAGCATTGCCTTATTATTCACGAAGACACCTATTATTAGACTCCTGCGGATTAAAATTGACGCTCCGTTCGGCTTTTCTTTTCGAACACCAAACAGAGAATCAAGGGCTACTGTCTATCAGGTTGAGGATGTTCCTCAACTCACAGCGGTGGAGAATGATATTCTCGTGGCTCCTTTTTCTGAGAAAGAGGTGTTCGAGGCCATATCGCAAATGAAAAATAACAAGGCGCCGGGCCCTGATGGTTTTCCAGCGGAGTTTTATAAAAAAGTGTTGGCATATTATTAAGGGGGATATGTTGCCTCTGTTTAATAATCTCTTCTCTGGACAGCTTCAGCTTTTTCAGCTGAATTTTGGTACGATAACCCTTCTCCCTAAGAAAACAGAGGTTGTGAGAATTGAGCAATTCAGGCCCATCTGTCTTCTGAATGTTAGTTTCAAAATCTTTACCAAGGTTGGGACTAATAGGCTCAAATAGATTGCGCATGCTGTGGTACAGCCTACCCAAACTGCTTTCATGTCGGACAGGAACATTCTTGAAGGGGTTGTGGTCCTTCATGAAACGCTCCATGAGATCCACACGAAAAAACTGGATGGGGTTATTTTCAAAGTGGATTTCGAGAAAGCGTATGACAAAGTCAAATGGCCCTTCCTTCAACAGGCCTTACGTATGAAGGGATTTGATGAAGCTTGGCGACGCCAGGTAGAATCCTTCATGCAAAAAGGTAGTGTTGGAATTAAAGTGAATGACGATATAGGTCATTATTTCCAGACACACAAAGGCCTGAGGCAAGGTGATCCGATGTCTCCTATTTTATTCAACATTGTGGCGGACATGTTGGCAATTCTTATAGGAAGGGCAAAGGAGGTCGGTCAGGTGGATGGCTTGGTGCCTCATCTGGTTGATGGGGGTGTCTCCATTCTGCAGTACGCTGATGATACAATCATCTTTATGGAGCATGACTTGGTAAAAGCGAGAAATATGAAGCTGGTGTTATGCTTATTTGAACAATTGTCCGGATTAAAGATTAACTTTCACAAAAGCGAGTTGTTCTGCTTTGGTAGAGCCAAGGAGGAACAAGAGGCTTATAGGCAATTGTTTGGATGTGAATTAGGGGCTTTACCTTTTACGTACCTAGGTATACCCATTCACCATCGTAAGCTAAAAAACAGAGAGTGGAAGTGCATCGAGGACCGGTTTGAGAAAAAACTCAATTGCTGGAAGGGCAAACTCATGTCTTATGGAGGCCGGCTGATTCTTATCAATTCGGTGCTCACGAGTATGCCGATGTTCCTTCTATCGTTCTTCCTAGTTCCAGTCGGGGTTTGGAAAAGGCTAGACTTTTACCGATCAAGATTTTTTTGGCAGAGTGATGATCTTAAGAGAATGTACCGACTAGCCAAATGGGATATCATCTGTCGACCAAAGGACCAAGGGGGTCTGGGTGTTGAGAATCTCGAGGTCAAGAACAGATGCCTTCTTAGTAAGTGGCTGTATAAGTTATCTGTTGAGACAGACGCGACGTGGCACAGATTCTTCGTAACAAGTATCTGCAGTCCAAGACTTTGTCACAGGTGACCGTGAGACAAACGGACTCGCCGTTTGGAAGGGGCTTATGAGAGTTAAGGCTGCCTTTTTTAATACGACAAAGTTTATCGTCGGTAATGGTAATAGTACCCGTTTCTGGGAGGATACTTGGCTTGGTGATACGCCATTGGCGTTCCAGTACCCGTCCTTGTATCGTATTGCTCAACGACATGACGCGTTGGTTGCAACGATTCTGCAGTCCGTACCCCTTAATATCCAGTTTCGGAGGGTGCTTATTGGTGATAGGTGGGAAGCTTGGCTTCATTTGGTGACTAGACTGATGGAGGTTCAGTTAGCTCATCAGCCCGATCAATTGTGTTGGAAACTTACTAGGTCTGGAGTGTTTACGGTTAAGTTGATGTATATCAATGAAATTAACTCTAGTGTCATTCCTAGTTCTAAACATGTTTGTAAAGTTAAAGTTCCTTTGAAGATTAAAGTGTTTATGTGGTTTGTACATAAACAAGTCATTTTAACAAAGGACAACTTGATATAGCGCAATTGGACAGGCTCTACTAGGTGTAGCTTCTGTGATCGGGACGAGACCATTAAGCACCTCTTCTTCGAGTCCCCGTTGGCGAGAGTCTTGTGGCGCACTGTGCAAATAGCCTTTAACATTACTCCTCCGGACTCGGTAGGTTCGTTGTTTGGAACGTGGCTTGCTGGGATAGAGTCCGATACAGCTGGACACATTCGTGTAGGAGTATGTGCGTTGTTATGGGCAATTTGGAACTGCAGGAATGATTTGGCTTTTAACAGACCAACAACTATTCATTTTTTGCAGGTTTTATTCCGTGCCACGTCGCTGATCCGTTTGTGGTCCTTACTCACTCCGATTGCGCCCAGGGAGCGTTTGGTTACTGGATCTGTCCGGTGGGAGATGGTTGCGCGGGATATCTTCAACCGGTTTGGATGGCGGTCATGTAATAAGATAGATGATTAGTTTTCCTGTCTTTATACTGTCAGCCGGTTGTGGCTATGTGGCTTTTTGTCTGTTTGTGTTGAGGCTCTGTGTGAGCTCGCTTTTATTTACATTTCCAGACTTTGAGATATTGTTGAACCTATTTATTAAATAAATGTGGCCGTATGCATCGTTCTGATGCAGAGGCCGTGGAGCCCCCCTTTTCTAAAAAAAATCTCCATATGAAACTTATACTTTTGCTGCCTTGCTTTATTTTTAGAATGGAAGCCCATAAAGGCCAGAACAAAAATCCACTTCCATCATGTCTAGCAACTTATCTTGGCATCTAAGATTGACAAATAAATCACGTCTTGTACTTTTTTTTTGCGCTCAAGTGACAACAATCACCCCCATTTAAGAAAAATTGGGATATGTAAGGTAGGCGCTTGGATAGATGTTTAGGGGGAAAAAGTTAAGATGGACAAAACTTAGGCAACACAAAAGGTTAAGATAGACAAATTAAGGATAATGGATGCTGAAGTATCCACAGCTCATAACCATTGGTGCAAATACAGTTGATAACCATTGGAGCAAATACAATTGATATCGAAGAGGATATACACAAACAAATAGTCAGAACGCACTGACACATCAATTATAATATGAGCAATGTTCAGATTCTTTATGAGGCAAATATGAGAACAAGTGCTGAAAGCATTAATACAAAGGATGTTGAGTTGTCTACAAAATTATTGGGAAAATAAACAACTGACGTCTTCTAATGAGAATCAAGTGGCCACCTCATACTCTTAGCTGCATTTGACATTTTGGTGGATCATGACAAATTTGATTAGTTAAATTGTTTTAACATCTTTTTCTATTTCACAATATGATCTTAAAATAATCGATCAATAGAAAATGACTTTATAATCTCATTCTTGCTACTAGAAAAAAAGTTTTTATTGTGTGGTAAGTGTACATTGGTAGTGGTTTAAATAGTAACCGAGTCCAAACATGACACTAAGCTCACAAGACAAATTCATCATAGCACAATTCTGCAAATTGGCTCTTAGGCCAAAGAGCATCGACTTAATTTATCTCAGTCTCGTGATGTTTTCATGAATATGAGCATGATGCATGAAATCAATGCTGATATATATCACTAGCAATAGATTCGCAAAAAACAAATATCACTAGCAATACGAAGACCAGTCATATGAATACACATTTATATCCACATTTTCCCATCCAATTTTTTGGAATGGTTTTGGATGAGCTCATGGATAATAGTAGCTTGGAACAATTAAGTGCATGAAAGTAGTAGGTTTACGATGTGAGGATTCATAACTGATAATAAGATTCTAAGCTGTCAATCATATGGAGATATAAGAAGCAGGACACAAGCAGATAGTGGTGATAAGGGATTTGGTGCAGTGAGGATATTATTAAGCGAAGACAAGTGTAAGAGCATCTCCAGCCGTTGGCCCCCTAGGGGACTCGAAAATTCTCCGCCTGGGGGTGACCCGGAGAAAAAATTGGCTTGGGACCGATCGGGTTCCGAGTCGCCGGCCCGAGGGTCGCCCAGAAGTTTTTTTTAATTCTTTTTAAACATAAGTTCCGCTATAATTCGGCAAACGGGCATAAATTTCGGCAAAATATAGCAAACTTACAATAAACTTTGGCGCTTAACATGTTTTTACATAGCAGACTTAAGAAAAAAAACCTAGCTACAGGAAAAACGCGCTGAGCGCGGCGAAGTCCTCGTCGCTGTCGCTGTTGCCTTCGCCGCCATCGCCGTCGTCCTTCTCCTCCTTGACGCGGCCGCTGCCGCCCCTATTGGACCCCTGTCTGTCGTCGCCCTGGCGGACCGGTGGCGGCACGTCGTCGTCGAGGACGATGACTCCTCCCTTGTCGCGGCCCCGGCGCCGAGCGGAGTACTGCTCTAGGGCGCGGCACTGGCGCTCTAGCTCCGTCTGCGCCCAGTCCTTGCATGCCCATTTCAACGCCGCCTCCTCGGAGAGGCCCGGCTCCGTCTTGACCGGTGAGCCCCGGCTCCGTCTTCACCGCGGTGAGCCTGGGCTCCGTCTTCGGCTTGATGAAGCGGGAAGGGGCCGAGGAGGAGGCGCGCCCGCCATCGTTGATGACGATGCCGGCGTTGTGTGTTCACCGGCCGAGCGGTGTCTCGCCGGGCTCGGCCTTGACGTTGAGCAGCGACGGCGACCCCGACGAGGAGGAACGGGAGGAGGAGGAAGAAGTGGACGCCACCCTCCTCGGCATCCACTAGTCGTCGTTCCGGGCCGGGGCGGGAGGGTAGGCATGGATGGGTCGTTGCCGCCCTCGAGGTGCTGGAGGACGGCGTGAAGCGAGCGGCCGGGGGCACCCCACCACAGGCGGCGCCCCTCGTTGTTCTGTCTGCCCCTGACCGTCGGCGCCCCGTTGGTGGAGGCGATCCGTTGCGCCTGCCAGTGCTGAAAGTACGCCGCCCATGCCCCATGGTTGCCGGCGGCGTACTGCGGGAGGGCCCGCTGCTCGTCCGTCATTGACGCACAAACGTGGTCGACCTCGGCGGCGAAGAGGTCGGGGCGCGCGTCGACGTCGGGCACCGGGCAAATGGGGACACCGCCGGCGCTAAGCCTCCAACCCGACGGCCCGACGCGCATGTCGGGAGGCGCCGGGATGTTGGCCTCGAAAAGAAGATAAGCCTCCCACTCGTGAAGGGAGCGGTGGCCGAAGCCGTTCGCCGCCGCCCATTCGCCGGGGAACCGCTCGGCCATCGTCTCGGGGAGGAGGGCACGGGGAGAGAGGGGGAAGAGAGTGGGCGGCTGTGCGCGGGGAGAGAGGCAGAGAGCTCGGCGGCGGAGCTGTGGGCGGTGTGGCCAGAGGCGAGGGAGAGGCTGCTTTTTATAGCCGGGCGCCGTGTGTACGCATGGCGGAAGGGGGGCGTCGCCATGCCGCCCGTGAGGCATCAATGAAAGGCTGACCGGTGGCATCCTTGCCATTGATTCCCCGCGGGAAACCGAGGCGTTTGTGAGGACGACGAGGCGGGTGTCGCTGACTCGGCGGGCCCGCAGCCCGTTCGTGCCAAAACCACTCGCCCCGGCGCCCCCGGTTCGGCCTGAGTACGCCGGCACCAATTTCGGCTCAAGCCGCCGAAAAACAGGCTCTTGGGGGCGCGACTGGGCGTTTTGGGCGCCGGCGCGAAAAAATCGTCTGGGGAGGGCCTGTTGGCGGCGCGGCTGAAGATGCCCTAAAGAGATTGTATGCTTGATCAATGTTATTCTTTCTCCGGTTGTCACCGCTGGGATTGTGTACAATGCCATTGCTTATCTTCCAACAATCAAATTAATATAACAAGACTTTGTTGGCGTCTTTCAGACATCCTATATGAACAAGTCAAGGACAAAAAGGAGGAGCAAGGGATTGGAGTCCACTTACAAATAAAAAGATGAGCATGATCAACGATACATTTTCTTAATGGGGGCAATCTATATCATTCAAATACTCATCAACTTAATATAGTGGACCGCACCTGCCGTGTGGTACGTATCAATGAGAAATTAAACATCTCGCCGTTACAATTTGGGTCTGGGGTTCAGATTGGACTTTTCGGAGACGCGATTTGGGTGAACGGGCTTAAGTCTGAAACTGGAAAGTGGTGTTAGGAAATTACACCACCAACAAAAATGTTTCTAGATAGTCAGCCATTTATGATTTATCCATACCTACGTATCATTCCTCTGCAGAAGTGCTACGTAAGTGAACTATTTAGCATCGAGAACTGAAAAAACGATATTAAGATGAGAAAATAAGTGAACAAAAATCCTCGCAATAAGAAATGGAAAAAAAAAATGAAGGCACGGTGACAAGAGAAACTAACCGTAACCAAGGCGCTTGATGCTGTGCTGCACACGTTGTTCCACATAATCTCCCTGCACGGGTGGATCTTCCGGGCGCGGGACGAGGCAGACGACGCACAGCAGCTTCCCCTCCGCTCCCGCGGCCGCGGGCATCACCATTCACCTCTATCTTCTCGACGGACGACAACCAGCTGGTCATCTTCCGGATCGGTTGCCTTCTTCGATCTGCGGAAGAGAGTTAAGACGGAGACTCTGAGACGCAATCAGAACTTCAGACGGAGCCTTCTCCATGAAGCAAGGCCTGACCGTGTCCTTCTTTCTTGGGGGAGAAGAAAAAATGAACCACGCGTTCTCCACATGTTCACGCGGG
Source organism: Triticum dicoccoides (assembly GCF_002162155.2). Lineage (NCBI taxonomy): Eukaryota > Viridiplantae > Streptophyta > Magnoliopsida > Poales > Poaceae > Triticum > Triticum dicoccoides. The sequence continues at coordinate 741,808,146 of NC_041385.1, read as the reverse complement.
GATTTGATGTGGACAGCTTAACTGGATCAACGCGGTGCCTGAATCTTGTTGTTGCTGATGTTAGCAATATCGGCTGAAGCCCCGGTCCATAGCCTCTCGATCTCTACCAGTTCGGGTGGGGTGCAACAGAATGGTCGTCCATTCGAACTGACAGAGTGATTCGGATTGTGCGCGAGGGTGGTCAATGCCCGGTGGTTGGAGGCAGTGTGGGTTTTTATCATTTATGCCACCGATTGTGTCCCACTACTCGGTTTTACACTAGGAATTTCAACCGCTCAAAAATGACATCGCTTCGTTAGACACATGCTCAAAAATGCCACTAGACATCATTATTGTGATCTCAAATCTCTTTTGCCATGTTATAATGACATAAATACCTATGGACCAACATGTCAGCTCTCCCTCTATTTCATACAATAAAGTGTGGGGCCTACTTGATCCCAACAGCGTTCTTATTTTTCTGTAAAATTATTCGCTTGGTTACTCCTGACAAATGGGGCCACACTTATCAGTGTGAGATAGAGAGAACTGACATGTGGGTCTAGGCTTATTTTTGTCATATAACATGGTCAACGGGTTTGAAGTGAAAATAATAATGTGTAATGGCATTTTTGAGGAAACATCTAACAGAGCGATGGCATTTTTTAGATATCTAATGGCATTTTTGAACAAGCATCTCACGTATCGATGGCATTTTTAAATAGTTGTAACTTCTAATGGCAAAACTGAGTAGTGGACACAACTAGTGACATAAATGATAAAAGCCCCTTGATTTTTGGTGAATGTTTCCATCTAGCCAGGGAACTAGTGAAGGCAGCCTGCTTCGAAATTTTCTGAGCGATCGAATATCTTCATTAAGAAATGGTACCGGCTAGAGATCAATTGACTGATCCCACAAAAGAAAAGAGATCAATTGACTGGAAACAAAATTTGAGTCAGTTGACTGACCATAAATTTGTTTCACTCAATTTGCTCTCAACCTTGTGAGGCATGCCGGCCCAGCGGAGCAAGCACGTATGGCACACTGCCTTCTTTTTTCCAGACACAAAAAAAGGCACTGTGACACAATGGGCGCATGGATCCTGGCGAGCTGGCTTTTTTTCTTTTGATTTTTTTTCATGTTGTCTTTTTTATTTCCGCCAGTTTTATATTTAAAATGTGCACTAATTTGATAGGCATTCTCAAATTTTAAAACATGTTCATAAATTTAGAAAAATGTTTACTAATTCTAAATATGTTCATCAATACAACAAATCTTCACAAATTCAATAAATGTTCATGGATCAATAAAAATCACGAATTCAAAAAAAACATCAATATAAAAATTGTTTCCGAATTAAAATAAATGCTTGTGAATTCAAAACTGTTCACAAAATTGAGAAAGTTTGTGAAGTCAAAAATAATCGTGAGTTTGGAAATGCTCATGAATCAAAAAATGTCTGCAAATTTGTGGGAAACAAGCGCAACGCATGGGCTTCGCCCAGTTGATCTGTCACGGCACAAGGTAGGCCCAAACTACATGACTACATCACCGATGTTATAGATAAATCGACCGGCTCTGCTTCATGCGTATAATAGTTAATTTGCTTTACAGGCGCCTGCTATAGAGAAATTAAATTATTGGGAAATAAAATTATTTGTTTCATGAGATAATCTTGGAAATTAAGTTATTGGAATACCCACTCACGAAGGAAATACCATATTAATATTTGCCAGTTATTACAGCAATTTACATTTTACTATTGATATTCCTTTTTTTAGTTGCCATGGTATAAATTATTGTGAGTTGTTAACCGGATAAACAAAAGATGGATGGTCGACTGAAATTCTAATACTTTGTGTGGTGTCAGAATAAAGGATAAAGAACAAAAGTAAAATGAAACAAAAAAATGAGGATTTCTAAAAAAGTATGAATTTGTGGCATTGATATTACCCTTTAAAAATAAATAAAATAAAAAATAAATAAAATATACAAAAACAAAAGACAAAAATTGCAGAGAAATCACACTTTTTATAATATGCAAGAATAAACATATACTAGTGGAATTTTTTGCAGAATAGAAGTTTCCTGATAAAGAATGTACTAGTGGCATTGGTATTATCTTTATAGAAGAAAACATATAAAATAAACTAAAATAATAAAATTTTCTATGGAAGAATGAATCAGTGGAAAAATGAAAAAAATTGCCCACAATTTGCACAGGAATTTTTGTTTGTAGTAATATGTCAGAATAATCATATAATAGTGGATTTTTGATTTAAAATGAAACTTTGCTACGAAGGAATGAATTAGTAAAATTGGTATTACCATTAAAGAAGAAATAAAATAAAATAAAAACTAAGTCAAAATCAAAATAATGAAGTTTTATAAGAAATAATGAATTAGTGACATTGGTATTACCCCTTAGGAATAAATAAAATGAAATAAAAACTAGAACAAAATCAAATAATGAAGTTTTGTAAGTAAGTATGAATTAGTGATAGTGTATTACCTTTTAAGAAGAAATAAATCCAAATAAAAATATCAAATCAAAATAACTAAAAAATAACGAATTATATGCCTTTGGTATTACCCTTTAGGTAGAAATAAAACAAAAGAAGAGACAAAATAAAAATAGTGAGGATTTCTATGGAAGAATGAATAAGTTGCATTGGTATTACAATTTAAGAAGAAAGAAAATGAAAAATAAAAAAATGAAATTTTTTGCACACAATTTACACAATAATTGTGCTTTTAAATAATATGCAAGAATAAGCATATAGTAGAATTTTCACAAAATAGAAGTTTTATAAGAAAAATGAATTAGTGTCATTGGTATTACCCTTAAATAACAAAGAAAATAAAATAACAGCTGAAAAATTTCACGTATATTGCATAGAGCTTAAACGATTCCACGATATGGAAGAATAACCATATAGTTGTGCAACTTTCATACGACAACATGATTTACAGAAAAATTGCATAGAACTTGCATGTGCGCATCCATGTTTTACACCCGGTGTTAAACAAACAAAAGGCCAACTATTACACCTAAAACCTTTTTTGGTTTCAACCAAATCGCTCTCCACTATCTGAGCGAGATCCAAAGGCCTAACTATCTTCTTTGTCCCATGTACAAAACTAAAACAAAATAAAAATGAAGTTTTCTAAGGTAGTATGGATTAATGGATTGGTATTACTGTCAAAGAAGACAGAAAAAAATAATAAAGAAAAAGATGATAAAAACTTGCACGGAAATTCCACTTTAGTATAGTTTTGACACATATTATATAGTACTTGCGTGTATATTTACATAGACCCATGTCCACACATAGGGATTAAGAAATCAAAAATGACACAAAAACAAAAGAAAAAACAGAAGCAAACACACATGAAAAAATAAGAAGAAAATGACCAAACCTTTTATTTCAGGCGGCTGTCTAGTAGCAAAAGTGAACAAAAAAATAACAACTCAGGGATGAATCATCTGTCAACATGGCAAAGTAGAA
>NC_041385.1:741798539-741804129 GCF_002162155.2 Triticum dicoccoides | reverse complement strand
CACACACACACACACACACACACACATAAAGGCATGCACGAACATGGGAGCTCCTATTTGGCGCTCAAGGCACCGAACCTCCATGGGCCACGACCCATTAGCTTCGCCGTGCACCCTGGCAATTTCCTTAAACGGTTGGTTCTTCAGTAGATTTTATGTAGGTTCCATTGGTTTTATTTTGGGCAGGTATTTTGATTATAAAAAGGAATTTTAAAGCCTTCATGATTTTATTTTCTTGAATTCAAATAATTTCACAAATTTTAGGAACAAATGTGAAATTTAAAATAGTTTCCATTTTTTTATAAATCTTCATGAATTTGCAAATTTGAAATAAATTTTTATGAATCTAAAGAATGTTCACAAATTTAAGAATTTTTTACTTATTTCAGAAATCTTCATCAATTTTAGAAATGCAAAAAAGAAAAAAGTGACAGATTTAAAAAATCATAATTTTCAAAGATGCTCATTAATATATTTGAAAAATTACAGTGAAAATAATTGAAGGGGAAATGAAGAACTAACGAAACCAGTGAGAACCGGCAAATAAATACAGAAAAGAAAAACCAGCCGAAAAACGGGGGGATCCTTCTAGATGTTCTAGAGTGTACGTCATCTATGGTTTTAGTGGAAGCGCATAGGCGAGAGTTCCTAAACGGCGCTCTTAGTGCCAGTTTAGGCTGTTGACAGTCGAAGGAGACGCCTAGGCGGCCGGCTTAGCAATTATTTGATCGGGAATGTGACCCTCGAATGGATTCAATTGATTGGTCGAACTTGCCTAAAAACTTATCAATCAAACTGCTTAAAAAACCGATCGATCGAATGGAACCCTTTCCAAAGTAGTTGTTTACTCGCTTGGCTGGTTGACTGGCTCGCAAGTTGCCTCGTTGACGAGTTTACCGTTTGACATGTTGAAAAAAACATCAAGCATTTGACAAACAGTTCAAAAATTTAAAACTATATCAATTTGAAAAAAAAATCATCAATTTGGAAAAAGTTCAGAGTGTTGGAAAAAAAAGATCAAAAATTCAGTAGAACTCTTGCAAAGTAAAAAAAACATTGTGAATTTAGAAAATTACATATTCAAAAAAAGTTCATCAATTTTGAAAAAAATTCATCAAACTTGAAAATAAGTTCACGAATTCAAAAAACATTCACGAAATTTTGGACAAAAAACATGGATTTGAAATAAGTTCATTGATTTTGGTAAAAAAAAACCTTACGAATTGAGAAAAAGTTTAATTATTTTGGAAACATTTCGCGAAGTTAAAAAAAAGTTCATGGTTTTTCAACAAAATCATGAACTCCAAAAAAGTTCATAAATTTTGAAAATAAATTCTGACTTCCAAAAAAGTTCACGAATTTTGAAAAAAGTTCGCAGACTTGAAGAAATTTCATCAATTTTGATAAAAAATGTTAGCAAATTCTTAAAATGTTTATCGATTTTGAAAAAATCTAAATATTAAAAAAACTTGATAGTTTTTGTAAAAATGTTCATGAATTCAAAAAAGGTTCAAATTTTAAAAAATCTTCTGTTTTAATTAAAGGAAAGATGAAAATAAAATGAATAGGAAAAGTAGAAAGCAAAAGAAATAGAAAAGGGAAGATAACCCGAACAAATGCGGTCCATAAAAAAATGAAACGGAAAAACAATCAGAAGCTTTTAAAGACCGACTGGGAAGCTTCTGGAAACTTCCCAAAAGTCGTTGAGGAACGTCTCACAAAAGAGCATGCATATATGGGCCAGCCCACTAAAAACCTATCGGAGTGGAGGGGTGTGCACTGGTTTGCAGTTTTGCCTGCAACCAACGCTATAGGCGCCGAATAGGATTCGCGTACGAACACATATTACGCGCCTTGGACTATTTGATTGGCAACATGTTCACATTATCTATGATTTGGACCGATTGGCTTTGGAAAGTGGGCTGCTCAAGGCCCAAAAGTATGGGGTGAGACTAACCCGTTAGAGGCAGGGAAAAATTGACTGAGCCTAAACTTTGCTCAGTCAACTAACAAACAGAAAAGGTGAAAAGGTGGACTATATATAAAGGAAAAAGATTAACTTACCCAAAATAAAAATTTAGGCAACTTACATATAACAAAAATGTTTAGAAATATGGAGGTTACCCCCTGTTTTATTTTTATTCAGATGAAACCAAAAACAACAATCATGTGGTGATATGCCTATACTCCTATAAATAACCCTATTTGGTGATGATGGTGTGTCTGTCATCTGATATTTCTAACTATCTAATCTACATTGAACGCATGTGAGGTAAGTTGTGATATTTTTGTATGAAGATCCCATGCATCCAGTCTGCTCCTCATTTACAAAACCCCCCTTAGTCTCTCCAGACAAGTCCATTCCTCCCCCACCTCATCTAATCAAATAAGAGGAATATTATTTTTGGGCTGAATCTAACATATTTTAAGTGACATATGCCATAAGTAGGGTTTTCTAAATTTATGAACATGTATTAGTCTATTTTAGATCCGTTGCAAAGCAGGGGCACTTTATATGTCAGAATAAAGGTTGCATCCATCCAGGTTAAAAGGTACTATCATCTAGAAACAAGCCCCAGTACAGAACATGACCAAGTGAGCCGCCTTCTGGGGGTTGCAACTTTTAATCTTTACCCAGGGGAATACTGTCATGGCTCAAGGTTCTTGTGTTACATCCCAAAGTTGGTTGGAAATCATTGAGGGCATTTTAGAACATTTTACTTAAAGTTGTCGGCATTTAGAACATTTTAGAACATTTTAGAGGTTGTCGGCATTTTTTAAACCACTTGTTAGGAGTAAACACATGGCCACCGTTAGTATACATTATCTCCTTAATGATTTTGACATTAATCATAAAAACCCTCTTCAGAAAAAAAATACCTCCGATGACATAATACCATAACTTGTAGCTAATCAGTAGGTCACCATTTTGGGAATAACTAATCCTATCTCAGGTTCCACCTAGTCTTACATGGTATCCACATGATAAATAATCCAAATCAAGTCAAGTCAACGAAAGTTTCAAGCAAGATCAACAAGTCCAAAGAAAGAAGCTAAATAAAAGGCCAAAAGACCAGAGCACAAATGAAGAAGCCCAATGAGAGGAAAGATGGATGTGCTAGTTCACTATAGTTACCATACACCGGGGGAGGCGTTTTGGCTCTCGGGAGCACTTTCTCCCAGATGAAGAGTAACTTAAAAAAAGTGGTAAAATGTTTCCAAAAAATTCTGATTTTTTTTGTGGACGTTCTTGTTAGCGTCGCAAGCATGCCTGACAATTTTCATGCGACACAGAGTTGTAATGTTTTGTCAGTGAAAATAATGGGGTGACATTTTCAGAGTTCTCAATTGGATGCTGCATTGCTGGGTTCCTAGGAGAGTTCAGTGAAAAAAATAATGGGTTCCCGGGAGCATGTGCCGAATCATGGGCTCCTGGGAGCCCAATTGGATTTCCGCACTCCTAGTCCGCTATGGATTCACAGGCCATGAATCTTCTTAGTTCTCACGTACCACGTGAAGGGTAGATCGGTCCTGGGGCTAGGTCTTGGGATCCCTCTTCTGAAACTTCCCTTGTCTCGGCATTTTGTGTACTCTCAACAAGGCTTGGGGCTGGGTATTGGGATATGATCAAGGGACCTTGTAAGGCTCGGATTGTCTGCACAAGGGAAGCTTCGAAAATGAGACGCAATGTGGGCCAATCTCTTCTTCCCGGGGCCTCTTCTCACACGTGAGCCAGTCTCTACTCTCCACGGGATGACTGAACCTGTTTAAAAAAACATCAATGTGTTAATTTTGTCATTGTACAATCACCATTGCTACAATGCCCTCCTACCTACCCTGCTAACTTTGATGCAAGTATAAACGATGAGTTACTCCTACTTTGTTGTTGTTTCCACAATATGTACAATGTGTATGATATGTCCTTAGACATGAGAATGCCATATGTCTTGTTTTTCTATATATGCGTGAACATAAAAGGCCGCATAACTAAAGAGCTACTCATTCAAACTTAACCTTCCGTTTCACTCGTGTAAAAACTTTACTCATTCAAATCGTGATCTGCATTAACTAGACTTAAGAGTTATTGTTGAGTATATTGATTATTAGGAAAGATGGGATAGATTAGGATTTGTTCTGACCTGTCTTGTACTCCAAAATCATTATACTCCTACATATATACCCATGAGGCTCAAGCAATACATCGAACTGTCATAATGGGTGTCGGGGCATCAACACTGCTATGCAGACGACCGATTCGTGCACGACTCACAGACGACAAGCACCTAGACCATTGGATTGCCTCATTTCCTTGATCTGTGTGGCTTCTAAGAGCAACTCCAAAGGGCCGACCCATTTCGTCCGGCTGCATCCGTTTGGGTCGGCGTGGACAAAAGTGGCGGCCCAACACGCCGACCCAAACTCAAATCACGTCCGCGTCGCGTTCGCGCCGACGCATTTGCGGCCCAAATTTGCGCCCCAAATGTGTCGGCGCGGACGCCGAACGGACGCTTCGCGCGCCTTCTCGCTATCCGCCGCGCCCCCACATGGCAGCCGTCCAACTACCCGCTCCCCACGCGGTCAGCTTAATTTATGACGATGGACCCACGCGTCAGCGATGACGCTCCTCCTTTTTTAAGCCGACCGTGCGGCGGGGCCGTCCTCATCCAAACTCGTCGTCCACATCTGCCCACCTTTGCTCCCTCGTCGCCGCCAAACCCTAGTCACCACAACCACAGCGAGATGGGCCTCTTCTCCGGCGCCAGTGGCAGCAAGGCCAAGGGCAAGTCACCCGCCACCCCTTTCCTCGCCGAGTTCTTCCCACCTCCGTCGGCGCCGGCGCCTCGCCGGCAGAGGCAGCGCGTCAACGTGCCAGTGCACCAGGTGGAGTGGCACTGGCAGAACCGGCAGTCTCTGTCGTATCCGGACGTGACGCTGCCGCACGACTGGCATCTGGATCCAGATAGGATCCCAGTGCCGGCGGCGTCGTGATCGGCCCGTGCTCACGCAGAGGAGGTGCGGCGCCGTCGGGCGCTGCTGATGCCGGAGCAGCGTGCCGACCCGGCCTACGCAACCGACTCGCCCAATTGGGCGAGGTGGTTCGCCTTTGAGCACGAGGAGGCGAGGCGACGGGGCGTGCGCGAGGTCGACCGGAGGTTGCCGCCAACACCGCTCGTCGTCCGCGAGGTGGACCAGGCGGCGGAGGACGCCTACCGGGAGAGCGAGGAGGACGAGCGGCGCAGAGCGGAGGCGGTGGAGGCGGAAGAGGAGGCCCGGTACGAGGCGGCAATGGCGCAGGCCCTTGCCCTCTCTGCGGCGGGCGACAGCGTGGTGCCACCGGTGGCCCCGCCGTCCCCCATCAAGCCGGTGCCACAGCCGGAGCCCGAGCCCATCGCGCGCTTCTCCTGGAATGGAGTGGTGCGCGAGTGGGTGTCCGCGCCACCGGTTTGGCTGGGGGCGACGCTGGCGCAGGAGCAGGCGTACCTCGAGATGTGACGCCAGCGCCGGCTGGCAGAGGAGCGCCTTGACGGCGAGTACGAGGAGATGCTTGAGCGCGACCTCGAGGAGGAGCAGCGCCAGGCCGAGGAGGAGG
>NC_041385.1:741794657-741798359 GCF_002162155.2 Triticum dicoccoides | reverse complement strand
CGACATGACGGCGCTCTGGAACACGGCGTTTGCCTGGGCCGGGCCGGCACCGACGCTCATCGACCTCACGGACCCCGAGGACGACGGCGACGACGTCTAGGGCAGCCCGCCGTCTCGTAGTTTAGTAGGCTATTTTTTAATGCAAATGTGGACGCGTGGACTGTCGCCGGCCTTCGTGGCCGGCTTTAATGTTTAATTAATGCTGCTTTTCTTTTTTTAATATGCATGTGTTTAAAAAAAAAATTGGCGCCGTCAAAATGGGTCTCAGGTCAGAGTTGGATGCACGCGCCGACCCAAATGTGAAAGCGGGCATCCGTGTCCGTCTGACCGACCCAAACGAATAAAAAGCAGACGAAATTACCGTCCGTTTGAATCGGCCCGTTGGAGTTGCTCTAATAATGTCGTGCGCAAATCGTCCGTCAACAGATCGTGTGTGCAGCAGTGTCGGGGCATCTAACCATCTTGTCTTGCGGCAAGCAAGCAATGCAGCATCTGTAAAAAGCCGCAGTAGGAAAAACGGAAGCAAGAAGAACCGGAGAAGAGGGGAAAGCATCAGCTCTGCAGTGCGGCCACCGCAAAACGCGTCGCCTTTGGCTTTTCTCTGCTCGGCTTCTTTTCGCTACCGGCCGGCTTCTCCAGCCTTCCTCTTGCTTTCGGCCAGAACTACGCGAAAGAGCGAGCGGCCCTAGCTGGAGGCTGGAGCCTGGAGCCCCCTCTCACACTGTAAAGCCGCAGAAAAGCGGCGGCAGTACTGTTCAGTTCTTGTACCCTTCCTTAGCCCGCAAGCAGAGTATGCATTCCTTCCTTGTCCCTCGCCGACGCATCCACCGCCAAGCAACCTCGCTACATATGCGCCGTTCCTTCGTCTACCCCCATTGTTCTACCAAACTCGTCGGCCGGTGAGCCCATACATACACACGCACAGGTCGGATCAGAGGTCGGAGCTCGTGCACAGTTTGATAGCTGCAGCCTGGAGGCTGGTGGCGAGAGGATCATCGGTAGCCATGAACGGGGGCATCGGGGGCACGGCGGAGGGGGCGCCTCGCCCGAGCACGGACTGGGGCCCGATCATCGTGGCGGTGATCCTGTTCGTGGTGCTGTCGCCGGGGCTGCTGTTCCAGCTGCCGGCCAGGACCCGGGTGGTGGAGCTCGGCAACATGGCCACCAGCGCCATCGCCATCCTCGTCCACGCCGTCATCTTCTTCTGCATCCTCACCCTCGTCGTCGTGGCCATCGGCGTCCACGTGTACGCCGCCTAGCTATCTCATATAGTACTCCAGATCAAGATGGGTTTTGTCTTTCTTCAGTGCTGCCCTGCCCCTGTTTGCCTGTTTGATTTGGCCGGCTGTAAACTGCGGAAACACTGCTGGCTGAAAACAGTACGTATATAATTGTGTTCTTGGATGAGGAATTAGTTGCTTGTAATTACTTCTCTGTGTCGATAATTGATGAAATGCCTTTGAAATTGATTCCGGCAGAACCGTTTGCACCAACTATTCACTGAATCAGCACCCTTCAAGGGCTCCTCTACTTCAGATTTTGTTTTGTGTTTTGTTAAAGAGCATAGTGATGCTGCAATTTTGGAAAGTGCTACTGGGGAAATTAAGAAACATATTTGTCCTCCAAAAAAATTTAGAGTGAAAATTCCATCTTAAAGGATATATTTTGCGACATAATGACAGGTCGAACCACGTTTTACTTTCGGAAATGATAAATTCCGAACGTTCGGATTTTAACCATTGCAGTCCGAACATTTTTCATGGCAACTTGAGTTCACGCGAGATTGACAAACATGGCAATTTTCTAACAAAAAATTAAACTGGAATAAAGTTGTCATGTTTTAACAACTAAAGTTGTCACCTCGTGTCAACTAAAATTGCCATAAAAAACGTTCAGGATGACATGCTTAAAATCCGAACGTTCGGGATTTATCGGGCCACTGGGAATCGGATTTTCACACATTTTAGCATTCTATTTTGAACGACATTTTAGTATTAGAAGTGGCTCTCACATGATTGCCCAACTCGTTAGGGTAACAACGCTGGGCAACTAGAACATGCATTTCACAAAGAGGCTTTCGACATAAAAACAGGCATATTTTTATATATTTGAAATCTCGGCGATGAAAGCTTTAAAACTCAATTTTGGATACATTTGACATAATTATTTTGGAATCACTTCTTTGAAACAGTACGGCAAACACTTTATACATTTGACATAATTATTTTGGAATCACTTCTTAATCACTATTTAGTTTTAGTGGAATGGTTGAAATCACTTTTTTATGCATGCATTTCAATGCCAGAACATGCACATCACAAAGTAAACCCTAAAATGTAATTTCAATTTGAGAATGTGCAGTTTCAACTTTAAAACATGCATTTCACATAAAATAGCCAAAATCATGTTTGGCGAACCAAATAAAAATATGATATCATAAAGGATGCATTTCAATTTCACATTTCATACTTCATGTCAAATACCAGATTTTTTTTTTCATTTCATGATATTCATTTCAATTTTAGGACATGCATCTGACATAGTACTGCCAATGACATAGTGGTTGCTGTTCTCCTCAACACTAGCACCTTTGTTCTCGCCCCGTGATCCAACCTACTACCGCTCTGTGCTAGAGCATCGTCCACATCGGTGACACGTGGATCCCTAGCGAGAAGCTAGGGTACGACAAGTGCATTGGTGCCCCATGGTGAATGGTCTCGTAGAGAGCGCACGGAGACCCCGCCCCAGAGATTTACGCCTTCCAGCTCAACCCGGACTGGGCGCCGTAGTTCGTTTGTGGTGGAACAACACTCAGGGAGTACTAGGCCACCGGCAACTGGATAGGCCAATCTTTCAAAAAAAGTAAAACACTTTATATTACTCCCTCTGTTTCTAAATATAAGCCCTTTTAGAGATTCACTACAGATAACATATAGAACAAAATGAGTGTACACTCTAAAATCCGTTTATATACATTCAATTCCATATTGAAATTTCTGAAAGGGCTTATTTTTAGAAACAGAGGGGGTAGAAAACAATCAGTCACGCATTGAAATTATCACTTTCACATATTGAAATTATCAATGTCAAACATGTCAAAGTGAGATGTTTCAATATGGGAAACCAATTTTGGTTTCAATATGCGAAACAAAATATTAAATTATGCAGAATTGATTTTGTTTCACTGTGTGAACTGATATTTAAAATATGTGAAACATATTTTATTCAATGTATCGAACAGATCTCAATGATGTGAAACATATAGCGTTTCAATGTGTGAAACTGAATTTTTTAAATATGTGTAACAAATTTGGCCTCGATATGTGAAACCAAAATGTGTAACATAGATTTTGTTAATGTATGAAATAGGGTTTTCGCCATATGTGAAATAGATTTTCTTCAAATATGCCAAACGGATATTTAGATTACGTGAAACAGTTTATTTAACTTGTGAAATTGAATACACATATTTCTGATATATATTTCACTTAGAACGTTCCAGTTTTACAAATAGTTAAAGCCACCTTTTGAAATAGTTAAATAGTTGAAATAACTTTTTTGTGAAACTGAAAATGACTAAAATTTAAATTAGCTTCAAATGCACCCAGGATTGGACTTGGTTTGAAGGTCTTGACGTTAGTGATTCGTAAATACAAATCATATTCGAAAACGAAATTTTAATTGAAAAGATCTCAATCATCT
>NC_041385.1:741748226-741794347 GCF_002162155.2 Triticum dicoccoides | reverse complement strand
TTCGTTCTTCAGAAGAAGCGTAGATAGCAGCGAAATAACCACGGGGATGCGTCGAAAGCTGTGCGGCGCTCGGAGTGCTTTCCCACGAGGCTGGTGCCCACGCTACCAGTGTGCGGGGTGCAGCTCGGTGTCTGTCGTCCCGTTGCATGAAACGGCAAAGGAAAAAAGTTACACGGCGCGCTCCACCTTTACTAAATCGGTGATACGGCAGCAATGGACGCGGGCCCGCATGCATAAGCATAACCGGACGCTGGGGCGGGTCCTCGGAGCCACTCTCCTGCAAAGTGATCGAGACAGACCACAACCTCTCAAGCTAGTTTAACCTCTCTCTCTCTCTCTCTCTCTCTCTCTCTCTCTTTTTGCTTGCTGATGCTTGGCGCCCTGCTAGACGAGCTTCTCATTTGTATCACCGAGTGCAGATCTAAACGTCCGAACGCAACGAAAAATCGCTTCCAAGTGTCATTCTCGTTGCACATGCGAAGGAGTTTTTTCGGATCGCCGGTCGTATCATTCGGATCATCGTCGTCACCGTCCTCCTCCTCCTCCCCCTCCGGTTGTTGGGACTGTTGCTGCTGGTAGTTGCCGGACTGGGTGGGATCTGAATCTTCCACCTGCCCGTCGTCATAGCCCTCTCCTCCTACCTCACCTCCGTCGTGATGATGTTGAGCATCTTCTTGTCCGCGTTGTGGGCTCCCCCGCTCTGGGCATTGCAGCGAACAGCGTGCGGGCACCCATCTGCTCCCCGGCCGTCGGTCGCGCCCGGACGAGCTGCAGCGAAGAATACTTAGAGAAATGCGTTGAAATGAGGGCTGTGAAAAAAAAATTACGGGCCTTTTTAGCACATGATGCTATTCATCCTCAAAGTCCCTGAATTTGCTTCTTGGCAGGTCGCATTTCAACATATTTCATCCTAAATTTTTATACACATATACATTTCATCCTCGTATACTTGCATATTTTTCAGATCTTTTTGAAATAAAAAAGTTTGAACTTTGAAATTTTCAAAAATTCCGGGGTTCGTGGAGCCCGGTCACAGAAACGCCGCACTCGTTGATGCTTCCTTTAAGAGTAAATACATCACAGGTGCTTGAACTTGCCACGAATGTGCACTTTGGTGCCTGAACTTGCAAAATACATTGAACTGGTTCCGTAACTTGGCATGGACGTGCATATATGGTTCAAATCTTGTTTTTATACGTCCATGACGCCAACTAGGCACTCCAGGATGTAAGGGACAAGGCGTATGGCCTGGTTTTTTTTGCCGAAAACCCCCTAGAATAAATTTTTCTACAAAAAGGCCCTCAAAGAGAAAATAAACTGGTCCGGGGTTTGAACCACACGCGCAGGTGTGCGTGCCTAGCCAATCTACCCGTTCAAATTTAGTGTCAGGAAAGGATTCATACACTTTATAAACATAAGGCTGAACAATGTAAATTAAAAATATTATTCCAGCAATATAGTGCCATTGCTTTGAACCTGCAACCAGGAGCTATATAGCGGCTGCACGTACCACTATAACCGACGACGTTGAATGGTAAAATGATAAATTTAGGTTTATAATATAACGAGCCCGTGTGACTAAAATGGACCACGGTGTGGATCAAGTTTCAACGGGTTTGTTCTTTTTCATTTCATTTAAAAAATATGTTAATTATTATCACGTTACAAACAATATTCATATATGTAAAACAAATTATGTTAAAAAATCATATAATTTCATGAAATACATATGCAGAAATTTAATAGAACTACACATAATAAAATTATGAATTAGAATAAAATTTATAATTTGAAAAGATGCTTTTATTTAAAAAAATATTAAAGTGATTTTGAAACATTCATGTATTTAAATAAATTTGCATATAATTTTTAATTTTAGCATTTTTAGTAAACTATTTATGTAGTATATCAATGTGTTCATGCTTTAACAAAAAATTGTGTTGTTTTAAAAAGTTTATATATTATATAAGTTTGTGTTTTTTTAGAAAAAATACAAGCCTAGTGTGTCATTAGACCGCGGATCCTCACATGAATAATGCCTGAATCATACAAACATTTTACTCATTCATAAATATTTTCAATTTAATGAATATGTTTTTAAATAACACATGAATTATTTTTAAAATGATACGAAGATTATTGCAATATTTTGAAATTATGTTTGTTATACAGTCATAAAGAGTACTTGTACTTTTGATACATGACAACTCATTGGTCGGAGTGGCATCCGTGCTTGGTCTACAAGCTTTGTTCTGATGTTCGGGTCACAGATCCGATGCTGTTTTTGCTGGATTATTTCTATTTATTTTGTTCAGCCAAATGTTTATAAAGGTTATGAATCATTAAATATCAGCAAATGTGAAGTTGTCGAGTGGTTAGCCGCATGCACTTGAGTGGTACGTCGTTGGTTCGATCCAGCACACCAGTTTTAATTTGTATCTTATAGTTATACTCCTAGTTTTTATTTTATAATTTGTCAGTTTCGCCATGATGGCCTTATTGTAAGAAAATAATTCCCGAGGTTTCCCCACAAAAAATAGGCCACACCCCCTTGTCAATGACAGCGGACCTCATGGCATGCTGGCGTGCCTCCTCAGCTTCGCGGATGTATACAAACGTCATTTGAACCGTATATGCACGTTCATGCCAAGTTATTGAACCAGTTCAATATATTTTGCAAGTTCAGGCACTAAAGTGCACATCCATGGCAAGTTCAAGCATCACTGGTGTATTTACCTCCATCTAGTTGATGCTTCCTTTAAACTAGATGAGCTTCTCATTTACAGTATATTATCCGCCGTACGATGATGTAGTCATATTTCTGATTACACGTGTTTAGGAGAAGTTCCTGTAGCACCTCGCTGGTTGCTCGTGTGAGATCACAGATGAGTGTATCAGTGGCCTGTGGAGGACCCTGGTTGATCCAGACAATGGCGTGACGACGTCCGAGGTAGGCAGGAACAGTAACGAGTGCTGGTGTTGCACTTGAACAAACGTTTCTGCTCGGCGCATGGATACCCACCACCACACCACTGCGCCCCGAGGTAGACAGGGGAAGGAAAGTGCGCGGAAAGCTTCTGGTGGACGGACGAGGCAAAAACCATGCAACGCTCGCCATGCCTTTGGCAGATCCCGATCTTAGCTCAGGGCCGATCGGCGTCGCCACGTTGCCTGGAATGGCAACGAAGGAAGCCACGCAGCGCAGCGCAGCGCTCGATCGGCTCCACCCTCTCCAAATCGATGCAGCAGCTAGCACTGGGTGCATACATTAGCAGCTCCAGCTCATGATCACTACTCTCCTCGGCTCCTCCTCCCACCGTTTCACCACTGCATGCCCCTAGAATCGCCCACTCACACTCACATGGCGCTCTCCCGCCGCCTTCCCCTCCTCCTCCTCCTCTCCCTCGTCGCCGCCATGACGGCGGTCACCGGCACCGCCCCCGAGGTCATCGTGACCAAGTGCTACCCGCCGCCGACGCCCACCGGCACCACCCCCGAGGTCATCGTGACCAGGTGCTACCCGCCGCCGACGCCCACCGTCAACGGCAGCGGCGGTCTCCTCCCGCTCCTCGACGCCCTCCCCTCGGCCGCCGCGCGGACGGGCTTCGCCTCGCTGGGGGCCGGCGGCGCGCTCGCCCGCGGCTTCTGCTTCGGCGACCCCGCGCCCGACCCGTGCCTCCGCTGCCTGTCCGACGCCGGCAGAAAGATCACCGGCCAGTGCGGCGACGCCAGCCGGCGCGCGGGCTTCCTGAACGATGGCTGCTTTCTGGGCTACGCCGACACCAACGCTTCCTCCTCCGCCCGCGCGGACGACGACATCGGCGCGGTGACCTTCTCCGGGGACGCCGTCCCGCGCCTCGACGACGCCGACGTGCAGAAGCTCGTGACCGTGGCGCAGTCCCTGGTCCCGCGGTCCGCGAACGGTCAGCTGCCCGCCGTCAACGCGACCGCCACGGCGAGCAACGGCGACACGGTGCGCGTGCTGGCACAGTGCGCGACGGACCGCGCCGCGACGGAGTGCGCCCGGTGCCTGCGGGACTCGGCGCTGCAGATGGCCAGGAGCTGGGGGGCCGCCGCCGGCGCCGTGCAAGGAAGCGTGGCCGCTGTCCTCGGTTCCAACTGCTACCTTCGCTTCGAGATATCGGCACCGCCGCTGCCCCTGGGAGAGCAGACCCGTGAGTAGCTCAGCTGATCACCGGCCGGTAAATTTCTTGAGGATGATCGTTCTGGCTGTCTCTGACTTGTGATGCATTGCATGCGCTGCAGGGAGGATGATAAAGGAGAACGTCGCCCTGACGGTGTGCATTGCCATCATCTTCCTCCTAGTCGTAGCTGTCATGGCGCTGGCAGCTTGCGTAGTCGGCATGAGGATGGGGATACAGGCCTGGAATGCGGCCGTGGCAGCGGCGGCGGCGGCGCAAGGGAATTAGCCATGACCGAGGGACGAGGAAGACCCAATAGCAAGTCGGCTGCAGGCAGGACATGAGAGAAGTTCCGCGGACGAACACCCTGCGGTCAGGAGCACATGACTAGCTAGGCTAGGGTAGTGTTATGCTCTTACTGATCTATTCTGTTGTATGCATTTGGATGCTTGGTAGTGCTATTGCTCTGTTCCGTGATCGATCTCCCACTAATCTTCATCATGATTGTGGAACCCGGCCGTTTCGCGCGGTCTTATGGAAACCTTATGCTCATCTTTTTTAGATCTTCAACAGATGATGATCTCTTCTCGCTAGTTGCTTGCCTAGCAAGCTCGTCGAGTCGTCCCGTCCTCCATAATTCTGTCCCCGTCCTGCTCCGTCGAGTTCTACTCGATCAGCATGCAGATGTTCCTTTCTAGAAAAATAAATGGAGACAAAAAATGCTTGCATGCGTTCTTTTTTAAAATGTTATATCATGCTGATGCACATTGGGCGTGCAATCAGAAAATATGTGCCACAGTTGGCACTCAGCGTGTCTTTTTTTTTTTGCGAGTAATTGGCATGCAACGTGTCAAAGACCCCCGCAAAAAAAAGAGAGAGAGTGGCATGTCAGTCTGATGTGTGGGTCCATCGTGTAATAACCAATTCAAATGCTAAAATGGGGATCCATGGTAAACTTATGTGTGCGAAATCTGGTACACACTGGCGAAAAAATAAACATACTTCAGCATGTCACTATGTCACGAGTACCTTTTTCTTTTCTTTGAGAAATACTCTCTTCTTCATTCACAGATATAAGGTGTTCTAACTTTTTTTTTCTGAATCGGTTGTATACATAAACACGTTTAAGTGTGTTCATTCACGTATTTCAGTTGGTATAAGGATCATATAAAAATATTCAAAACATTTTATATTTGTGAATAGAGGCGGTATCTCACATGTACCTAAGGTTCAAATTAAACGGAACTTACTCATAAAATTAAGTGATATTTGCTAAAAAAAATAAGTCATATTTAAGCAGCATCTACTTCTACACTAGTACTAAGTGGGAGCGTGGGCTCTGCCGACCTCCATGGAGCCAGTTTTTTTTCATGAAAAAAGCCATATTTAAAAGTTTTGAAAATATTCAAGAAAAAACATTGAAAACCGTATGTGTGTTCAGATGGATCTGAGCAACTTTCTTTGAAAATATTGTAATTTGTAGGCTACACGGGCGAAACAAAATTTTGGCTTAACAAATAAAAAATGACCCATTTGGAATACATTTTTTGTATGCCACATGTAAAAGTATATTGTTATAAAATTTCACACATATGTAATATACATGCGTATGTGTATTCACATATTTTCTATCTCTTTTGTGATGCATAAATACCGTATTTTATAACAAGGCTCGCTGGAGCCGGGCTCCATTAGCATTTTTCGTACTAATAACTGACCCGTGCGTGACAAAATAGGGAGCCCGTTGTGTCTCGCCCTTAGCAAGATATGGGCACATCTCACCTAAAGAACGCCCTAAATTCGTCCCTAATCACGCGTGTACATGTACACAAGTTTTGTTTTTCATATATATATATATATATATATATATATATATATATATATATATATATATATATATATATATGTATGTATGTATGTATGTATGTATATATATTTACAAAAATATAATAATTATGTATAATCGAAAACAACTTAATGTACTTCAAAAATTAAATATCAGCAACAAATTCTGTTAACACCGTGTATATCTGGAAGTGTAATTTTTTTAGATGATAATATTCAAAACAAGATGTTCGTGATATTTCAACAACGGTCACCCATTTCAAAAAAATGTACATGGAATTTTTTAAAAATTTAAACTATATAAAAAATCTTCAATTAATTCTAAAACATGTTTCGTACCACTAAAAAATGTGTGCTACATATAGAAAAATATTCGCACATTTCAAAAATATGCTTTCATTAAATATTTATACATATAAAAAATGTTTGCGTAGTCAAAAATGTATCATTCAAAAAAACCATTTTAACATGTATTTGGAAAATGTGAAACATGTATTTGAAAAAATATTCAAAAAATATATTTTAAAAAATGTTAATCATGGATTTGAAAAAAATGTCTATAAAAATACTTTATATGTATTCAAAATAAGTCCAATGTTTATGTAAAAATAGACATCAAAATATATTTTTCAAATAATGCTAATCATGCATTTGTAATAAGTTAAGCGTGTATAAAAAGTTTTATGATGTATACAAAAAATGTACTATAATGTGTACAAAAAAGGAAGACGTATGTTAAAAACAAAAAGGAAAAAAGTAATAAATCTGTGAAAACTGAAGAAGTAAACAAAGAAAAAGAAAAACCAAAGAAAACCAGAGAAACCTGAAGAAAACCACTGCAAGCAATGAAAACCCCGATAAGAAAACCACAAAGTAAAAACTCGTCCCGCAACTATAGTATTGTGCCGATCGTATAGAACCACGGCCCTTCATAGCTTGTACACTTATATGTTTTTGAGTTAGCAGTTTGTGATAAAAAAACAGCTAGGTCTCAGAGCGGGCGAGAAATAGCCCTGGCGGACAAAATGGGCCACAAACCACCACAAGAGAGATTGACCCCATAAAACAGGCTCAAATCTTGTAGCTTGTCCACCGTTTTAGAGCCCAACAACAGTTTGTTTAAGGATCCCAAAATAAAGACATAAGCACCCCCGATGTTTGGTTGAAGCTAAGACTTAAAAAGATCTATTGATGTAGGGTCAAGCCCTTGTTTGCCCAATCTTCACGAATTGGAGGTGCATTTTGGAAAGAACACAAAAAAAATCACAAAGGGGAACACACAATAATACTATCCACATCACACATGTGCTCTCTCATCATCAAAATCAAGATACACCTAGAATCCACAAGCAACAAGCAAGAAAGTAAAAGGGTAGGTTCTTCCAAAATCTCTATGGGAGAGATGACGTCTTGATGATCCACTTAGAGATCCTTCTCCAAGTTGAAGGTCTTGATGATCTATGATGAGATCCCTTTTCAAGTTGGGAGTCTTGTTCCTCTAGGAGGAGGTACAAGGAGCAAAATGTCCAAGTGTTACTTTGCTAACCCTAGGATGGAGGAAAGGGAAGAGTATATATAGTCCTAGGCAAATGATGAAGGAAATATGCCCTAGAGGCAATAATAAAGTTATTATTTATTTCCTTATATCATGATAAATGTTTATTATTCATGCTAGAATTGTATTAACCGGAAACATAATACTTGTGTGAATACATAGACAAACAGAGTGTCACTAGTATGCCTCTACTTGAGTAGCTCGTTGATCAAAGATGGTTATGTTTCCTGACCATAGACATGTGTTGTCATTTGATTAACGGGATCACATCATTAGGAGAATGATGTGATTTACTTGACCCATTCCGTTAGCTTAGCACTTGATCGTTTAAGTATTCTGCTATTGCTTTCTTCATGACTTATACATGTTCCTATGACTATGAGATTATGCAACTCCCGTTTACCGGAGGAACACTTTGTGGGCTACCAAACGTCACAACGTAACTGGGTGATTATAAAGGTGCTCTACAGGTGTCTCCGAAGGTACTTGTTGGGTTGGCGTATTTCGAGATTAGGATTTGTCACTCCGATTGCCGGAGAGGTATCTTTGGGTCCTCTCGGTAGTACACATCACTTAAGCCTTGCAAGCATTGCGACTAATGAGTTAGTTGTGAGATGATGTACTACGGAACGAGTAAAGAGACTTGCCGGTAACGAGATTGAACTAGGTATTGAGATACCGACGATCGAATCTCGGGCAAGTAACATACCGATGACAAAGGGAACAACGTATGTTGTTATGCGGTTTGACCGATAAAGATCTTCGTAGACTATGTAGGAGCCAATATGAACATCCAGGTTCCGCTATTGGTTATTGACTGGAAACAGTTCTAGGTCATGTCTACATAGTTCTCGAATCCGTAGGGTCCGCACGCTTAAAGTTACGATGACAGTTTCATTATGAGTTTATATGTTTTGATGTACCGAAAGTTGTTCGGAGTCCCGGATGTGATCACGGACATGACGAGGAGTCTCGAAATGGTTGAGACATAAAGATTGATATATTGGACGACTATATTCGGACACCGGAAGTGTTCCGGGTGATTTCGGAGAAAATTGGAGTGCCGGAGGGGTTACCGGAACCCGCCGGGGAAGTATTGGGCCTTAGTGGGCCTGAGGGGAGAGAGAGGGCAGCAGCCCAGGAGGTGGCGCGCCCCCTCCCATGGGGGGTCCGAATTGGACTAGGGGAGGGGGGCGCGGCCCCTCTTTCCCTCTCCCTCTGCCCCTCTTTCCTTCCCCCTTCCCCCTTCCTAGTTGGACTAGGAAAGGGGAGTCCTACTCCTACTAGGAGGAGGACTCCCCCCTCCTTGGCGTGCCCCAAGGGCCGGCCGGCCTCCCCCTTGCTCCTTTATATACGGGGGCAGGGGGCACCCCAGAACACACAAGTTGATCTTCGTGATCGTTCCTTAGCCGTGTGCGGTGCCCCCCTCCACCATATTCCACCTCAGTCATATCGTTGTGGTGCTTAGATGAAGCCCTGCGTCGATAGAACATCATCATTGTCACCACGCCGTCGTGCTGACGAAACTCATCCCCGACACCCTGCTAGATCGGAGTCCGGGGATCGTCATCGAGCTGAACGTGTGCTGAACTCGGAGGTGCCGTACATTCGGTACTTGGATCGGTCGGATCGTGAAGACGTACGAGTACATCAACCGCGTTGTCATAACGCTTCCGCTTTCGGTCTACGAGGGTATGTGGACACACTCTCCCCTCTCGTTGCTATGCATCACCATGATCTTGCGTGTGCGTAGGAATTTTTTTGAAATTACTACGTTCCCCAACAGTGGCATCCGAGCCTGGTTTTATGCGTAGATGTCATATGCACGAGTAGAACACAAGTGAGTTGTGGGTGATATAAGTCATACTGCTTACTAGCATGTCATACTTTGGTTCAGCGGTATTGTGAGATGAAGCGGCCCGGATCGACATTACGCGTACGCTTACGCGAGACTGGTTTCACCGTTACGAGCACTCATGCTTAAAGGTGACTGGCGGGTGTCTATCTCTCTCACTTTAGTTGAACCGAGTGTGGCTACGCCCGGTCCTTGCGAAGGTTAAAACAACACCAACTTGACAAACTATCATTGTGGTTTTGATGCGTAGGTAAGAACGGTTCTTGCTAAGCCCGTAGCAGCCACGTAAAATTTGCAACAACAAAGTAGAGGACGTCTAACTTGTTTTTGCAGGGCATGTTGTGATGTGATATGGTCAAGACATGATGCTATATTTTATTGTATGAGATGATCATGTTTTGTAACCCAAGTTATCGGCAACTGGCAGGAGCCATATGGTTGTCGCTTTATTGTATGAAATGCAATCGCCCTGTAATGCTTTACTTTATCACTAAGCGGTAGCGATAGTCATGCATAAGATTGGCGAGACGACAACGATGCTACAATGGAGATCAAGGTGTCGCGCCGGTGACGATGGTGATCATGATGGTGCTTCGAAGATGGAGATCACAAGCACAAGATGATGATGGCCATATCATATCACTTATATTGATTGCATGTGATGTTTATCTTTTATGCATCTTATCTTGCTTTGATTGACAGTAGCATTATAAGATGATCCCTCACTAAATTATCATAGTAAAAGTGTTCTCCCTGAGTATGCACCATTGCGAAAGTTCTTCGTGCTGAGACACCATGTTATGATCGGGTGTGATAGGCTCTACGTTCAAATACAACGGGTGCGAAACAGTTGCATACGCGGAATACTCAGGTTAAACTTGACGAGCCTAGCATATAACAGATATGGCCTCGGAACATGGAGACCGAAAGGTCGAGCATGAATCATATAGTAGATATGATCAACATATTGATGTTCACCGTTGAAACTACTCCATCTCACGTGATGATCGGACATGGTGTAGTTGATATGGATCACGTAATCACTTAGAGGATTAGAGGGATGTCTATCTAAGTGGGAGTTGTTTAGTAATATGATTAATTGAACTTAAATTTATCATGAACTTAGTCCTGGTAGTATTTTGCAAATTATGTTGTAGATCAATAGCTTGCATTGTTGCTTTCATATGTTTATTTTGATATGTTCCTAGAGAAAATTGTGTTGAAAGATGTTAGTAGCAATGATGCGGATTGGATCCGTGATCTGAGGTTTATCCTCATTGCTGCACAGAAGAATTATGTCCTTAATGAACCGCTAGGTGACAGACCTATTGCAGGAGCAGATGCAGACGTTATGAACGTTTGGCTAGCTCAATATGATGACTACTTGATAGTTTAGTGCACCATGCTTAACGGCTTAGAATCGGGACTTCAAAGACGTTTTGAACGTCATGGACCATATGAGATGTTCCAGGAGTTGAAGTCAATATTTCAAGCAAATACCCGAGTTGAGAGATACGAAGTATCCAACAAGTTCTATGGCTAAAAGATGGAGGAGAATCGCTCAACTAGTGAGCATGTGCTCAGTTGTCTGGGTACTACAATCGCTTGAATCAAGTAGGAGTTAATCTTCCAGATAAGATAGTGATTAACAGAATTCTCTAGTCACCATCACCAAGTTAGTAGAACTTTGGGATGGACTATAGTATGTGAGGGATGATGAAAACGATTCCCAAGCTCTTCGTGATGTTGAAATCGATGAAGGTAGAAATCAAGAAAGACCATCAAGTGTTGATGGTTGACAAGATCAATAGTTTCAAGAAAAAGGCAAAGGGAAAGAAAGGGAACTTCAACTAGAATGACAAGCAAGTTGTCACTCCCACGAAGAAGCCCAAAGCTGAACCAAAGCCTGAAACTGAGTGCTTACACTGCAAAAGAAATGGTCACTGGAAACGGAAATACCCTGAATATTTGGTGGATAAGAAGGATGGCAAAGTAAAACAAGGGTATATTGAAGGAAATATGCCCTAGAGGCAATAATAAAGTTATTATTTATTTCCTCATATCATGATAAATGTTTATTATTCATGCTAGAATTGTATTAACCGGAAACATGATACATGTGTGAATACATAGACAAACATATAGTCACTAGTATGCCTCTACTTGACTAGCTCATTAATCAAAGATGGTTATGTTTCCTAACCATAGACATGTGTTGTCATTTGATTAATGGGATCACATCATTAGAAGAATGATGTGATTGACATGACCCATTCCGTTAGCCTAGCACTTGATCGTTTAGTATACTGCTATTGCTTTCTTCATGACTTATACATGTTCCTGTAACTATGAGAAATATGCAACTCCCGTTTACTGGAGGAACACTTTGGGTACTACCAAACGTCACAACGTAACTGGGTGATTATAAAGGAGTACTACAGGTGTCTCCGAAGGTACATGTTGAGTTGGCGTATTTCGAGATTAGGTTTTGTCACTCCGATTGTCGGAGAGGTATCTCTGGTCCCTCTCCGTAATGCACATCATTATAAGCCTTGCAAGCAATGTGACCAAATGAGTTGGTTACGGGATGATGCATTATAGAACGAGTAAAGAGACTTGCCGGTAACGAGATTGAACTAGGTATTGGATACCGACGATCAAATCTCGGGCAAGTAACATACCGATGACAAAGGGAACAACGTATGTTGTTATGCAGTTTGACCGATAAATATCTTCGTAGAATATGTAGGAACCAATATGGGCATCTAGGTCCCGCTATTGGTTATTGACCGAGAATAGTTCTAGGTCATGTCTACATAGTTCTCGAACCCGTTGGGTCCGCACGCTTAACGTTACGATGACAATTTTATTATGAGTTTATAAGTTTTGATGTACCGAAGTTTGTTCGGAGTCCCGGATGTGATCACGGACATGACGAGGAGTCTCGAAATGGTCGAGACATAAAGATTGATATATTGGAAGCCTATGTTTGGACATCGGAAAGGTTCCGGGTGAAATCGGGATTTTACCGGAACACCAGGGGGTTACCGGAACCCTCCCGGGGGTTAATGGGCCTTAGTGGGCCATGAGGGAGAAGAGGAGGGCCGGCCAGGGCAGGCCGCACACCGCCCTCCCCCCTAGTCCGAATAGGACAAGGAAGGGGGGGGGGGCGGCGCCCCCCTTTCCTCTTTCCCCTCCCCCCTTTCCTTCTCCACCAAGGCAAGAGGGGGGAGTCCTACTCCCGGTGGGAGTAGGACTCCTCCAGGCGCACCCCAAGGGGGCCGGCCGCACCTCCCCCTCCCTCCTTTATATACGGGGGCAGGGGGGCACCCCATAACACACAAGTTGATCTACGGATCGTTCCTTAGCCGTGTGCGGTGCCCCCCTCCACCATATTCCACCTCAGTCATATCGTCGCGGAGTTTAGGCGAAGCCCTGCGGCGGTAGAGCATCATCATCGTCACCACGCCGTCGTGCTGACGGAACTCATCCCCGAAGCTTTGCTGGATCGGAGCCCGGGGATCGTCATCAAGCTGAACGTGTGCTGAACTCGGAGGTGCCGTACGTTCGGTGCTTGGATCGGTCGGATCGTGAAGACGTACGACTACATCAACCGCGTTGTCATAACGCTTCCGCTTACAGTCTACGAGGGTACATGGACGGACACTCTCCCCTCTCGTTGCTATGCCATCACCATGATCTTGCGTGTACGTAGGAATTTTTTTGAAATTACTACGTTCCCCAACAGTGGCATCCGAGCCTAGGTTTTATGCGTTGATGTTATATGCACGAGTAAAACACAAGTGAGTTGTGGGCGATATAAGTCATACTGCTTACCAGCATGTCATACTTTGGTTCAGCGGCATTGTGAGATGAAGCGGCCCGGACCGACACTACGCATACGCTTACGCGAGACCAGTTTCACCGCTACGAGCACTCGTTGCTTAAAGGTGACCGGCGGGTGTCTGTCTCTCTCACTTTAGTTGAACCGAGTGTGGCTACGCCCGGTCCTTGCGAAGGTTAAAACAGCACCAACTTGACAAACTATCGTTGTGGTTTTGATGCGTAGGTAAGAACGGTTCTTGCTAAGCCCGTAGCAGCCACGTAAAAATTGCAACAACAAAGTAGAGGACGTCTAACTTGTTTTTGCAGGGCATGTTGTGATGTGATATGGTCAAGACGTGATGCTATATTTTATTGTATGAGATGATCATGTTTTGTAACCGAAGTTATCGGCAACTGGCAGGAGCCATATGGTTGTCGCTTTATTGTATGAAATGCAAACGCCCTGGAATTGCTTTACTTTATCACTAAGCGGTAGCGATAGTTGTAGAAGCAATAGATGGCGTAACGACAACGATGCTACGATGGAGATCAAGGTGTCGCGCCGGTGACGATGGTGATCATGACGGTGCTTCGAAGATGGAGATCACAAGCACAAGATGATGATGGCCATATCATATCACTTATATTGATTGCATGTGATGTTTATCCTTTATGCATCTTATCTTGCTTTGATTGACGGTAGCATTTTAAGATGATCTCTCACTTAATAATCAAGAAGTGTTCTCCCTGAGTATGCACCGTTGCGAAAGTTCTTCGTGCTGAGACACCACGTGATGATCGGGTGTGATAGGCTCTACATTCAAATACAACGGGTGCAAAACAGTTGCACACGCGGAATACTCAGGTCATACTTGACGAGCCTAGCATATACAGATATGGCCTCAGAACACGAAGACCGAAAGGTCGAACGTGAATCATATAGTAGATATGATCAACATAGTGATGTTCACCATTGAAACTACTCCATCTCACGTGATGATCGGACATGGTTTAGTTGATTTGGATCACGTGATCACTTAGATGACTAGAGAGGTGTCTGTCTAAGTGGGAGTTCTTAAGTAATATGATTAATTGAACTTAAATTTATCATGAACTTAGTACCTGATAGTATTTTGCTTGTCTATGTTTGTTTGTAGATAGATGGCTCGTGCTGTTGTTCCGTTAAATTTTAATGCGTTCCTTGAGAAAGCAAAGTTGAAAGAGGATGGTAGCAATTACACGGACTGGGTCCGTAACCTGAGGATTATCCTCATTGCTGCACAGAAAAATTACGTCCTGGAAGCACCGCTGGGTGCCAGGCCTGCTGCTGATGCAACTGACGACGTTAAGAACGTCTGGCAGAGCAAAGCTGATGACTACTCGATAGTTCAGTGTGCCATGCCTTACGGCTTAGAACCGGGTCTTCAACGACGTTTTGAACATCATGGAGCATATGAGATGTTTCAGGAGTTGAAGTTAATATTTCAAGCAAATGCCCAGATTGAGAGATATGAAGTCTCCAATAAGTTCTATAGCTGCAAGATGGAGGAGAATAGTTCTGTCAGTGAACACATACTCAAAATGTCTGGGTATAATAATCACTTGATTCAACTGGGAGTTAATCTTCCTGATGATAGTGTCATTGACAGAATTCTCCAATCACTGCCACCAAGCTACAAGAGCTTCGTGATGAACTATAATATGCAAGGGATGATCAAAACTATTCCCGAGCTCTTTGCAATGCTAAAAGCTGCGGAGGTAGAAATCAAAAAGGAGCATCAAGTGTTGATGGTTAACAAGACCACCAGTTTCAAGAAAAAGGGCAAAGGGAAGAAGAAGGGGAACTTTAAAAAGAACAGCAAGCAAGTTGCTGCTCAAGAGAAGAAACCCAAGTCTGGACCTAAGCCTGAAACTGAGTGCTTCTACTGCAAGCAGACTGGACACTGGAAGCGGAACTGCCCCAAGTATTTGGCGGATAAGAAGGATGGCAAAGTGAACAAAGGTATATGTGATATACATGTTATTGATGTGTACCTTACTAATGCTCGCAGTAGCACCTGGGTATTTGATACTGGTTCTGTTGCTAATATTTGCAACTCGAAACAGGGACTACGAATTAAGCGAAGATTGGCTAAGGACGAGGTGACGATGCGCGTGGGAAATGGTTCCAAAGTCGATGTGATCGCGGTCGGCACGCTACCTCTACATCTACCATCGGGATTAGTTTTAGACCTAAATAATTGTTATTTGGTGCCAGTTATCTGGATCTTGTTTGATGCGAGACGGTTATTCGTTTAAATCAGAGAATAATGGTTGTTCTATTTATATGAGTAATATCTTTTATGGTCATGCACCCTTGAAGAGTGGTCTATTTTTATTGAATCTTGATAGTAGTGATACACATATTCATAGTGTTGAAACCAAAAGATGCAGAGTTGATAATGATAGTGCAACTTATTTGTGGCACTGCCGTTTAGGTCATATCGGTGTAAAGCGCATGAAGAAACTCCATACTGATGGGCTTTTGGAATCACTTTATTATGAATCACTTGGTACTTGCGAACCGTGCCTCATGGGCAAGATGACTAAAACGCTGTTCTCCGGAACTATGGAGCGAGCAACTGATTTGTTGGAGATCATACATACTGATGTTTGTGGTCCAATGAATGTTGAGGCTCGCGGCGGGTATCGTTATTTTCTCACCTTCACAGATGATTTGAGCAGATATGGGTATATCTACTTAATGAAACACAAGTCTGAAACATTTGAAAAGTTCAAAGAATTTCAGAGTGAAGTGGAAAATCACCGTAACAAGAAAATAAAGTTTCTACGATCTGATCATGGAGGAGAATATTTGAGTTACGAGTTTGGTCTACACTTGAAACAATGCGGAATAGTTTCGCAACTCACGCCACCCGGAACACCACAACGAAATGGTGTGTCCGAACGTCGTAATCGTACTTTACTAGATATGGTGCGATCTATGATGTCTCTTACTGATTTACCGCTATCGTTTTGGGGTTATGCTTTAGAGACGGCCGCATTCACGTTAAATAGGGCACCATCAAAATCCGTTGAGACAACACCTTATGAACTATGGTTTGGCAAGAAACCAAAGTTGTCGTTTCTTAAAGTTTGGGGCTGCGATGCTTATGTGAAGAAACTTCAACCATATAAGCTCGAACCCAAATCGGAGAAATGTGTCTTCATAGGATACCCAAAAGAGACTATTGGGTACACCTTCTATCACAGATCTGAGGGCAAGATTTTTGTTGCTAAAATCGGATCCTTTCTAGAGAAGGAGTTTCTCTCGAAAGAAGTGAGTGGGAGGAAAGTAGAACTTGATGAGATAACTGTATCTACTCCCTTATTGGAAAGTAGTTCATCACAAGAACCGGTTCCTGTGACAACTACACCAACTAGTGAGGAAGCTGATGATATTGATCATGAAACTTCAGATCAAGTTTCTACTGAACCTTGTAGGTCTACCAGAGTAAGATCCGCACCAGAGTGGTACGGTAATCCTATTCTGGAAGTCATGTTACTTGACCATGATGAACCTACGAACTATGAGGAAGCGATGATGAGCCCAGATTCCGCAAAATGGCTAGAGGCCATGAAATCTGAGATGGGATCCATGTACAAAAACAAAGTATGGACTTTGGTTGACTTGCCCGATGATCGGCAAGCCATTGAGAATAAATGGATCTTTAAGAAGAAGACTGACGCTGATGGTAATATAACTGTCTATAAAGCTCGACTTGTTGCGAAAGGTTTTCGACAAGTTCAAGGGGTTGACTACGATGAGACTTTCTCACCCGTAGCGATGCTTAAGTCTGTCCGAATCATGTTAGCTATTGCTGCATTTCATGATTATGAAATTTTGCAAATGGATGTCAAAAACTGCATTCTTGAATGGATTTCTGGAAGAAGAGTTGTATATGATGCAACCAGAAGGTTTTGTTGATCCAAAAGGTGCTAACAAAGTGTGCAAGCTCCAGCGATCCATTTATGGACTGGTGCAAGCATCTCGGAGTTGGAATAAACGTTTTGATAGTGTGTTCAAAGCATATGGTTTATACAGACTTTTGGAGAAGCCTGTATTTACAAGAAAGTGAGTGGGAGCTCTGTAGCATTTATGATTTTATATGTAGATGACATATTATTAATTGGAAATGATATAGAATTTTTGGATAGCATAAAGGGATACTTGAATAAAAGTTTTTCAATGAAAGACCTCGGTGAAGTTGCTTACATATTGGGCATCAAGATCTATAGAGATAGATCAAGACGCTTAATAGGACTTTCACAAAGCACATACCTTGACAAAATTTTGAAAAAGTTCAAAATGGATCAGGCAAAGAAAGGTTTCTTGCCTGTGCTACAAGGTGTGAAGTTGAGTCAAACTCAATGCCCGACCACAGCAGAAGATAGAGAGAAAATGAAAGATGTTCCCTATGCTTCAGCCATAGGCTCTATCATGTATGCAATGCTGTGTACTAGACCTGACGTATGCTTAGCAATAAGCTTGGCAGGAAGGTACCAAAGTAATCCAGGAGTGGATCACTGGACAGCGGTCAAGAACATCCTGAAATACCTGAAAAGGACTAAGGATATGTTTCTCGTATATGGAGGTGACAAAGAGCTAGTCGTAAATGGTTACGTTGATGCAAGCTTTGACACTGATCTGGACGATTCTAAATCGCAAACCGGATACATGTTTTTATTAAACGGTGGAGCTGTAAGTTGGTGCAGTTCTAAACAAAGCGTCGTGGCGGGATCTACATGTGAAGCGGAGTACATAGCTGCTTCTGAAGTAGCAAATGAAGGAGTCTGGATGAAGGAGTTCATTACCGATCTAGGTGTCATACCTAGTGCATCGGGACCAATGAAGATCTTCTTTGACAATACTGGTGCAATTGCTTTGGCAAAGGAATCCAGATTTCACAAGAGGACCAAGCACATCAAGAGACGCTTCAATTCCATTTGGGACCAAGTCCAAGTGGGAGACATAGAGATTTGCAAAATACATACGGATCTGAATGTTGCAGACCCGTTGACTAAGCCTCTCTCATGAGCAAAACATGATCAACACCAAGACTCCATGGGTGTTAGAATCATTACTATGTAATCTAGATTATTGACTCTAGTGCAAGTGGGAGACTGAAGGAAATATGCCCTAGAGGCAATAATAAAGTTATTATTTATTTCCTCATATCATGATAAATGTTTATTATTCATGCTAGAATTGTATTAACCAGAAACATGATACATGTGTGAATACATAGACAAACATATAGTCACTAGTATGCCTCTACTTGACTAGCTCATTAATCAAAGATGGTTATGTTTCCTAACCATAGACATGTGTTGTCATTTGATTAATGGGATCACATCATTAGAAGAATGATGTGATTGACATGACCCATTCCGTTAGCCTAGCACTTGATCGTTTAGTATACTGCTATTGCTTTCTTCATGACTTATACATGTTCCTGTAACTATGAGAAATATGCAACTCCCGTTTACCGGAGGAACACTTTGGGTACTACCAAACGTCACAACGTAACTGGGTGATTATAAAGGAGTACTACAGGTGTCTCCGAAGGTACATGTTGAGTTGGCGTATTTCAAGATTAGGTTTTGTCACTCCGATTGTCGGAGAGGTATCTCTGGGCCCTCTCGGTAATGCACATCATTATAAGCCTTGCAAGCAATGTGACCAAATGAGTTGGTTACGGGATGATGCATTACGGAACGAGTAAAGAGACTTGCCGGTAACGAGATTGAACTAGGTATTGGATACCGACGATCAAATCTCAGGCAAGTAACATACCGATGACAAAGGGAACAACGTATGTTGTTATGCGGTTTGACCGATAAAGATCTTCGTAGAATATGTAGGAACCAATATGGGCATCCAGGTCCCGCTATTGGTTATTGACCGAGAATGGTTCTAGGTCATGTCTACATAGTTCTCGAACCCGTAGGGTCCGCACGCTTAACGTTACGATGACAGTTTTATTATGGGTTCATAAGTTTTGATGTACCGAAGTTTGTTCGGAGTCCCGGATGTGATCACGGACATGACGAGGAGTCTCGAAATGGTCGAGAAATAAAGATTGATATATTGGAAGCCTATGTTTGGACATCGGAAAGGTTCCGGGTGAAATCGGGATTTTACCGGAACACCGGGGGGTTACCGGAACCCTCCCGGGGGTTAATGGGCCTTAGTGGGCCATGAGGGAGAAGAGGAGGGCCGGCCAGGGCAGGCCGCGCGCCCCCCTCCCCCCCTAGTCCGAATAGGACAAGGAAGGGGGGGGGGGGCGGCGCCCCCCTTTCCTCTTTCCCCTCCCCCTTTTCCTTCTCCACCAAGGCAAGAGGGGGGAGTCCTACTCCCGGTGGGAGTAGGACTCCTCCAGGCGCACCCCAATGGGGCCGGCCGCACCTCCCCCTCCCTCCTTTATATACGGGGGCAGGGGGGCACCCCATAACACACAAGTTGATCTACGGATCGTTCCTTAGCCGTGTGCGGTGCCCCCCTCCACCATATTCCTCCTCGGTCATATCGTCGCGGAGTTTAGGCGAAGCCCTGCGCCGGTAGAGCATCATCATCGTCACCACGCCATCGTGCTGACGGAACTCATCCCCGAAGCTTTGCTGGATTGGAGCCCGGGGATCGTCATCGAGCTGAACGTGTGCTGAACTCGGAGGTGCCGTACGTTCGGTGCTTGGATCGGTCGGATCGTGAAGACGTACGACTACATCAACCGCGTTGTCATAACGCTTCCGCTTACGGTCTACGAGGGTACGTGGACGGACACTCTCCCCTCTCGTTGCTATGCCATCACCATGATCTTGCGTGTATGTAGGAATTTTTTTTGAAATTACTACGTTCCCCAACATATATTTGTATACAGGTTATTGATGTGTGCCTTACTAGTGTTTATAGTGTTGGGGAACGTAGTAATTTCAAAAAAATTCCTACGCACACGCAAGGATCATGGTGATGCATAGCAACGAGAGGGGAGAGTATTGTCCACGTACCCTTGTAGACCGAAAGCGGAAGCGTTCTGACAACACGGTTGATATAGTCGTACGTCTTCACGATCCGACCGATCCAAGTACCGAACATACGACACCTCTGAGTTCAGCACACGTTCAGCTCGATGACGATCCCCGGACTCCGATCCAGCAGGGTGTCGGGGATGAGTTCCGTCATCACGACGGCGTGGTGACGATGATGATGTTCTACCAACGCAGGGCTTCGCCTAAGCACCGCAACGATATGACCGAGGTGGAATATGGTGGAGGGGGGGCACCGCACACGGCTAAGGAACGATCACGAAGATCAACTTGTGTATCTTGGGGTGCCCCCTGCCCCCGTATATAAAGGAGGGAGGGGGAGGTCGGCCAGCCCCCTAGGGGTGCACCTGGTGGAGTCCTACTCCCACCGGGAGTAGGACTCCCCCCTCTTGCCTTGTAGGAGAAGGAAAGGGGGAAGGGGAAAGAGGAAAGGGGGCGCCACCCCCCTTCCTTGTCCTATTCGGACTAGGGGGGAGGGGGCGCGCGGCCTGCCCTGGCCGGCCCTCCTCTTCTCCCTTAGGGCCCATGTAGGCCCATTAACCCCCGGGGGGGTTCCGGTAACCCCCCGGTACTTCGGTAAAATCCCGATTTCGCCCGGAACGATTTCGATATCCAAATATAGGCTTCCAATATATCAATCTTTATGTCTTGACCATTTCGAGACTCCTCGTCATGTCCATGATCATATCCAGGACTCCTAACAACCTTCGGTACATCAAAACTTATAAACTCATAATAAAATTGTCATCGTAACATTAAGCGTGCGAACCCTACGGGTTCGAGAACTATTTAGACATGACCTAGAACTGTTCCCGGTCAATAACCAATAGTGGAACTTGGAAGCTCATATTGGCTCCCACATATTCTACGAAGATCTTTATCGGTCAGACCGCATAACAACATACGTTGTTCCCTTTGTCATCGGTATGTTACTTGCCCGAGATTCGATCGTCTGTATCTAATACCTAGTTCAATCTCGTTACCGGCAAGTCTCTTTACTCGTTTCATAATACATCATCTCACAACTAACTCATTAGTTGTAATGCTTGCAAGGCTTAAGTGATGTGTATTACCGAGAGGGCCCAGAGATACCTCTCCGACAATCGGAGTGACAAATCCTAATCTCGAAATACGCCAACCCAACAAGTACCTTCGGAGACACCTGTAGAGCACCTTTACAATCACCCAGTTACGTTGTGACGTTTGGTAGCATACAAAGTGTTCCTCTGGTAAACGGGAGTTGCATAATCTCATAGTCGTAGGAACATGTATAAGTCATGAAGAAAGCAATGATAGAATACTTAAACGATCAAGTGCTAAGCTAACAGAATGGGTCAAGTCAATCACATCATTCTCCTAATGATGTGATCCCGTTAATCAAATGACAACACATGTCTATGGTCAGGAAACATAACCATCTTTGATCAACGAGCTAGTCAAGTAGAGGCATACTAGTGACACTCTGTTTGTCTATGTATTCACACAAGTATTATGTTTCCAGTTAATACAATTCTAGCATGAATAATAAACATTTTATCATGATATAAGGAAATAAATAATAACTTTATTATTGCCTCTAGGGCATATTTCCTTCAGTCTCCCACTTGCACTAGAGTCAATAATCTAGATTACACAGTAATGATTGTAACACCCATGGAGTGTTGGTGTTGATCATGTTTTGCTCGTGGAAGAGGCTTAGTCAACGGGTCTGCAACATTCAGATCCGTATGTATCTTGCAAATTTCTATGTCTCCCACCTGGACTAGATCCCGGATGGAATTGAAGCGTCTCTTCATGTGCTTGGTTCTCTTGTGAAATATGGATTCCTTCGCTAAGGCAATTGCTCCAGTATTGTCACAAAAGATTTTCATTGGACCTGATGCACTAGGTATGACACCTAGATCGGATATGAACTCCTTCATCTAGACTCCTTCATTTGCTGCTTCCGAAGCAGCTATGTACTCCACTTCACACGTAGATCCCGCCACGACGCTTTGTTTAGAACTGCACCAACTGACAGCTCCACCGTTCAATGTAAACGCGTATCCGGTATGCGATTTAGAATCGTCCGGATCAGTGTCAAAGCTTGCATCAACGTAACCATTTACGATGAGCTCTTTGTCACCTCCATATACGAGAAACATATCCTTAGTCCTTTTCAGGTATTTCAGGATGTTCTTGACCGCTGTCCAGTGATCCACTCCTGGATTACTTTGGTACCTCCCTGCTAGACTTATAGCAAGGCACACATCAGGTCTGGTACACAGCATTGCATACATGATAGAGCCTATGGCTGAAGCATAGGGAACATCTTTCATCTTCTCTCTATCTTCTACAGTGGTCGGGCTTTGAGTCTTACTCAACTTCACACCTTGTAACACAGGCAAGAACCCTTTCTTTGCTTGATCCATTTTGAACTTCTTCAAAACTTTGTCAAGGTATGTACTTTGTGAAAGTCCAATTAAGCGCCTTGATCTATCTCTAAAGATCTTAATGCCCAATATGTAAGCAGCTTCACCGAGGTCTTTCATTGAAAAACTCTTATTCAAGTATCCCTTCATGCTATCCAGAAATTCTATATCATTTCCAATCAGTAATATGTCATCCACATATAATATCAGAAATGCTAGAGAGCTCTCACTCACTTTCTTGTAAATACAGGCTTCTCCAAAAGTCTGTACAAAACCAAATGCTTTGATCACACTATCAAAGCTTTTATTCCAACTCCGAGAGGCTTGCACCAGTCCATAAATGGATCACTGGAGCTTGCACACTTTGTTAGCTCCCTTTGGATCGACAAAACCTTCTGGTTGCATCATATACAACTCTTCTTCCAAAAACCCATTCAGGAATGCAATTTTGACATCCATCTGCCATATTTCATAATCATAAAATGCGGCAATCGCTAACATGATTCGGACAGACTTAAGCATCGCTACGAGTGAGAAAGTCTCATCGTAGTCAATCCCTTGAACTTGTCGAAAACCTTTTGCGACAAGTCGAGCTTTGTAGACAGTAACATTACCGTCATCGTCAGTCTTCTTCTTGAAGATCCATTTATTTTCAATTGCTTGCCTATTATTGGGCAAGCCAAAGTCCACACTTTGTTCTCATACATGGATCCCATCTCAGATTTCATGGCCTCAAGCCATTTTTCGGAATATGGTCTCACCATCGCTTCTTCATAGTTCATAGGTTCAACATGGTCTAGTAACATGCCTTCCAGAACAGGATTACTGTACCACTTTGGTGCGGTTTTATTCTGGTTGATCTACGAGGTTCAGTAACAACTTGATCTGAAGTTCCATGATCATCATCATTAACTTCCTCACTAATTGGTGTAGGTGTCACAGGAACAGATTTCTGTGATGAGCTACTTTCCAATAAGGGAGCAGGTACAGTTACCTCATCAAGTTCTACTTTCCTCCCACTCACTTCTTTCGAGAGAAACTCCTTCTCCAGAAAGTTTCCGAACTTAGCAACAAACGTTTTGCCTTCGGATCCGTGATAGAAGGTGTACCCAACAGTCTCCTTTGGGTATCCTATGAAGACACATTTCTCCGATTTGGGTTCGAGCTTATCAGGTTGAAGCTTTTTCACATAAGCATCGTAGCCCCAAACTTTCAGAAACGACAACTTTGGTTTGTTGCTAAACCATAGTTCATAAGGCGTCGTCTCAACGGATTTTGATGGTGCCCTATTTAACGTGAATGCGGCCGTCTCTAAAGCATAACCCCAAAACAATAGCGGTAAATCAGTAAGAGACATCATAGATCGCACCATATCAAGTAAAGTACGATTACGATGTTCGAACACACCATTACGCTGTGCTGTTCCGGGTGGCGTGAGTTGCGAAACTATTCCGCATTGTTTCAAATGTAGACCAAACTCGTAACTCAAATATTCTCCTCCACGATCAGATCGTAGAAACTTTATTTTCTTGTTACGATGATTTTCAGCTTCATTCTCAAATTCTTTGAACTTTTCAAATGTTTCAGACTTATGTTTCATTAAGTAGATATATCCATATCTTCTCAAATCATCTGTGAAGGTGAGAAAATAATGATATCCGCCACGAGCCTCAACATTCATTGGACCACATACATCTGTATGTATGATTTCCAACAAATCTGTTGCTCTCTCCATTGTACCGGAGAACGGCGTTTTAGTCATCTTGGCCATAAGGCACGGTTCGCAAGTACCAAGTGATTCATAATCAAGTGGTTCCAAAATCCCATCAGTATGGAGTTTCTTCATGCACTTTGCACCGATATGACCCAAACGGCAGTGCCACAAATAAGTTGCACTATCATTATCAACTCTGCATCTTTTGGCTTCAACATTATGAATATGTGTATCACTATCATCGAGATTCAATAAAAATAGACCACTCTTCAAGGGTGCATGACCATAAAATATTTTACTCATATAAATAGAACAACCATTATTCTCTGATTTAAATGAATAACCATCTCGCATCAAACAAGATCCAGATATAATGTTCATGCTCAACGCTGGCACCAAATAACAATTATTCAGGTCTAAAACTAATCCCGAAGGTAGATGTAGAGGTAGCGTGCCGACCGCGATCACATCGACTTTGGAACCATTTCCCACACGCATCGTCACCTCGTCCTGAGCCAATCTTCGCTTAATCCGTAGTCCCTGTTTCGAGTTGCAAATATTAGCAACAGAACCAGTATCAAATATCCAGGTGCTACTGCGAGCATTAGTAATGTACACATCAATAACATGTATATCACATATACCTTTGTTCACCTTGCCATCCTTCTTATCCGCCAAATACTTGGGGTAGTTCTGCTTCCAGTGACCAGTCTACTTGTAGTAGAAGCACTCAGTTTCAGGCTTAGGTCCAGACTTGGGTTTGTTCTCCTGAGCAGCAACTTGCTTGCTGTTCTTCTTGAAGTCTCCCTTCTTCTTCCCTTTGCCCTTTTTCTTGAAACTAGTGGTCTTGTTAACCATCAACACTTGATGCTCCTTCTTGATTTCTACCTCCGCAGCTTTTAGCATTGCGAAGAGCTCAGGAATAGTCTTTTCCATCCCCTGCATATTATAGTTCATCACAAAGCTCTTGTAGCTTGGTGGCAGTGATTGGAGAATTCTGTCAATGACGCTATCATCCGGAAGATTAACTCCCAGCTGAATCAAGTAATTATTATACCCAGACATTTTGAGTATATGCTCACTGACAGAACTCTTCTCCTCCATCTTGCAGGTGTAGAACTTATTGGAGACTTCATATCTCTCAATCCGGGCATTTGCTTGAAATATTAACTTCAACTCTTGAAACATCTCATATGCTCCATGACACTCAAAACGTTGTTGAAGACCCGGTTCTAAGCCGTAAAGCATGGCACACTGAACTATAGAGTAGTCATCAGCTTTGCTCCGCCAAACATTCACAACATCTGGCGTTGCTCCAGCAGTAGGCCTGGCACCCAGCGGTGCTTCTAGGACGTAATTCTTCTGTGCAACAATGAGGATAATCCTCAAGTTATGGACCCAGTCCGTGTAATTGCTACCATCATCTTTCAACTTTGCTTTCTCAAGGAACGCATTAAAATTCAACGGAACAATAGCACGGGCCATCTATCTACAATCAACATAGACAAGCAAGATACTATCAAGTACTAAGTTCATGATAAATTTAAGTTCAATTAATCATATTACTTAAGAACTCCCACTTAGAAAGACATCTCTCTAATCCTTTAAGTGATTACGTGATCCATATCAACTACACCATGTCCGATCATCACGTGAGATGGAGTAGTTTCAATGGTGAACATCAGTATGTTGATCATATCTACTATATGATTCACGCTCGACCTTTCGGTCTCCGTGTTCTGAGTCCATATCTGTTATATGCTAGGCTCGTCAAGTTTTAACCCGAGTATTCCGCGTGTGCAACTGTTTTGCACCCGTTGTATTTGAACGTAGAGCCTATCACACCCGATCATCACGTGGTGTCTCAGCACGAAGAACTTTCGCAACGGTGCATACTCAGGGAGAACACTTCTTGATAATTTTAGTGAGAGATCATCTTAAAATGCTACCGTCAATCAAAGCAAGATAAGATGCATAAAGTATAAACATCACATGCAATCAATATAAGTGATATGATATGGCCATCATCATCTTGTGCTTGTGATCTCCATCTCCGAAGCACCTCCATGATAACCATCGTCACCGGCGCGACACCTTGATCTCCATCTAGCATCATTGTCGTTTACGCCGTCTATTGCTTCTACGACTATCGCTACCGCTTAGTGATAAAGAGAAGCAATTACAGGGCGTTTTGCATTTCATACAATAAAGCGACAACCATATGGCTCCTGCCAGTTGTCGATAACTTCGGTTACAAAACATGATCATCTCATACAATAAAATATAGCATCGCGTCTTGACCATATCACATAACAACATGCCCTGCAAAAACAAGTTAGACGTCCTCTACTTTGTTGTTGCAAGTTTTACGTGGCTGCTACGGGCTTAGCAAGAACCGTTCTTACCTACGCATCAAAACCACAACGATAGTTTGTCAAGTTGGTGCTATTTTAACCTTCACAAGGACCGGGCGTAGCCACACTCGGTTCAACTAAAGTGAGAGAGACAGACACCCGCCAGTCACCTATAAGAACGAGTGCTCGTAATGGTGAAACCAGTCTCGCGTAAGCGTACGCGTAATGTTGGTCCGGGCCGCTTCATCTCAGAATACGTTGAACCAAAGTATGACACGCTGGTAAGCAGTATGACTTATATCGCCCACAACTCGCTTGTGTTCTACTCGTGCATATGACATCTACGCATAAAACCTGGCTCGGATGCCACTGTTGGGGAACGTAGTAATTTCAAAAAAATTCCTACGCACACGCAAGGATCATGGTGATGTATAGCAAATAGAGGGAAGAGTATTGTCCACGTACCCTCGTAGGCCGAAAGCGGAAGCGTTATGACAACGCGGTTGATATTGTCGTACGTCTTCACGATCCGACCGATCCAAGTACGAACGTACGACACCTCCGAGTTCAACACACGTTCAGCTCGATGACGATCCCCGGACTCCAATCCAGCAGGGTGCCGGGGATGAGTTCCGTCAGCACGACAGCGTGGTGACGATGATGATGTTCTACCAACGCAGGGCTTCGCCTAAGCACTGCAATGATATGACCGAGGTGGAATATGGTGGAGGGGGCACCGCACACGGCTAAGGAACGATCACGAAGATCAACTTGTGTATCTTGGGGTGCCCCCTGCCCCCGTATATAAAGGAGGGAGGGGGGAGGTGCGGCCGGCCCCCTAGGGGTGCGCCTGGAGGAGTCCTACACCCACCGGGAGTAGGACTCCCCCCTCTTGCCTTGTAGGAGAAGGAAAGGGGGAAGGGGAAAGAGGAAAGGGGGGTGCCGCCCCCCTTCCTTGTCCTATTCAGACTAGGGGGGAGGGGGCGCGCGGCCTGCCCTGGCCGGCCCTCCTCTTCTCCCTTGGGGCCCATGTAGTCCCATTAACCCCCGGGGGGGTTCCGGTAACCCCCGGTACTCCGGTTAAATCCCGATTTCACTCGGAACGATTCTGCTATCCAAATATAGGCTTCCAATATATCAATCTTTATGTCTCGACCATTTCGAGACTCCTCGTCATGTCCGTGATCATATCCGGGACTCCGAACAACCTTCGGTACATCAAAACTTATAAACTCATAATAAAACTATCATCGTAACGTTAAGCGTGCGGTCCCTACGGGTTCGAGAACTATGTAGACATGACTTAGAACTGTTCCCGGTCAATAACCAATAGCGGAACCTGGATGCTCATATTGGCTCCCACATATTCTACGAAGATCTTTATCGGTCAGACCGCATAACAACATACGTTGTTGCCTTTGTCATCGGTATGTTACTTGCCCAAGATTCGATCGTCGGTATCCAATACCTAGTTCAATCTTGTTACCGGCAAGTCTCTTTACTCGTTCCGTAATTCATCATCTCACAACTAACTCAT
Source organism: Triticum dicoccoides (assembly GCF_002162155.2). Taxonomy (NCBI): domain Eukaryota; kingdom Viridiplantae; phylum Streptophyta; class Magnoliopsida; order Poales; family Poaceae; genus Triticum; species Triticum dicoccoides. The sequence continues at coordinate 741,766,023 of NC_041385.1, read as the reverse complement.
TAGTTGCAATGCTTGCAAGGCTTAAGTGATGTGTATTACCAAGAGGGCCCAAAGATACCTCTCCGACAATCAGAGTGACAAATCCTAATCTCGAAATACGCCAACCCAACAAGTACCTTCGGAGACACCTGTAGAGCACCTTTATAATCACCCAGTTACATTGTGACGTTTGGTAGCACACAAAGTGTTCCTCTTGTAAACGGGAGTTGCATAATCCTATAGTCATAGGAACATGTATAAGTCATGAAGAAAGCAATGATAGAATACTTAAACGATTAAGTGCTAAGCTAACGGAATGGGTCAAGTCAATCACATCATTCTCCTAATGATGTGATCTCGTTAATCAAATGACAACACATGTCTATGGTCAGGAAACATAACCATGTTTGATCAACGAGCTAGTCAAGTAGAGGCATACTAGTGACACTCTGTTTGTCTATCTATTCACACAAGTATTATGTTTCCGGTTAATACAATTCTAGCATGAATAATAAGCATTTTATCATGATATAAGGAAATAAATAATAACTTATATTATTGCCTCTAGGGCATATTTCCTTCATATAGTAGCCCCTGAGTATTTGATACTTGTTCGGTTGCTAAGATTAGTAACTCGAAACAGGAGTTACAGAATAAACAGAGACTAGTTGAGGGTGAAGTGATGATGTGTGTTGGAAGTGGTTCCAAGATTGATATGATCATCATCGCACACTCCCTATACTTTCGGGATTAGTATTGAACCTAAATAAATGTTATTTGGCGTTTGCGTTGAGCATGAATATGATTTGATCATGTTTATTGCAATATGATTATTCATTTAAAGTCAGAGAATAATTGTTATTCTGTTTACATGAATAAAGCCTTCGATGGTCATACACCCAATGAAAATAGTTTGTTGGATCTCGATCGTAGTGATACACATATTCATAATATTGATGCCAAAAGATGCAAAGTTGATAATGATAGTGCAACTTATTTGTGGCACTGCCGTTTGGGTCATATCGGTGTAAAGCGCATGAAGAAACTCCATAAAGATGGATTTTTGGAATCTCTTGGTTATGAATCATTTGATGCTTGCGAACCGTGCCTTTTGGGCAAGATGACTAAAACTCCGTTCTCCGGAACAATGTAACGAGCTAGTGACTTATTTGAAATAATACATACCGATGTATGCAGTCCAATGAGTGTTGATGCTCGTGGCGGGTATCGTTATTTTCTGACCTTCACAAGATGAATTGAGCAGATATGAGTATATCTACTTAATGAAGCACAAGTCTGAAACATTTGAAAAGTTCAAAGAATTTTAGAGTGAAGTGAAGAATCATCGTAACAAGAAAATAAAGTTTCTGCAATTTGATCGCGGAGACAAATATTTGAGCTACGAGTTTGGTCTTCAATTAAAACAATGTGGAATAGTTTCACAAACTCATGCCACCTGGAACACCACAGCTTAATGGTGTGTCCGAACGTCATAACAGTACTTTATTGGATATAGTGCAATCTATGATGTCTCTTACCGATTTACCACTATCGTTTTGGGGTTATGCATTAGAGACAGCTGCATTCACTTTAAATAGGGAACCATCGAAATCCGTTGAGATGACGCCTTATGAACTGTGGTTTGGCAAGAAACCAAAGTTGTCGTTTCTTAAAGTTTGGAGTTGCGATGCTTATGTGAAAAAATTTCATCCTGATAAGCTCGAACCCAAATCGGAGAAATACGTCTTCATAGGTTACCCAAAGGAGACTGTTGGGTACACCTTCTATCACAGACCCGAAGGAAAATTCGTTGCTAAGAATGGATCCTTTCTAGAGAAGGAGTTTCTCTCGAAAGAAGTGAGTGGGAGGAAAGTAGAATTTGATAAGGTAACTGTACCTTCTCCTGAATTGGAAAATAGTTCATCACTGAAAACAGTTCCAGTGATTCCTACACCAATTAGTGAGGAAGCTAATGATGATGATCATGAAACTTCAGATCAAGTTACTACCGAACCTCGTAGGTCTTCCAGAGTAAGATCCGCACCAGAGTGGTACGGTAATCCTGTTCTGGAAGTCATGTTACTAGACCATGATGAACCTACGAACTATGAGGAAGCGATGATGAGCCCAGATTCCACGAAATGGCTTGAGGCCATAAAATCTGAGATAGGATCCATGTATGAGAACAAAGTATGGAATTTGGTTGACTTGCTCGATGATCAGCAAGCCATGTTAAATAAATGGATCTTCAAGAGGAAGACGGACAGTGATAGTAGTGTTACTATCTACAAAGCTCGACTTGTTGCGAAAGATTTTTGACAAGTTCAAGGTGTTGAATATGATGAGATTTTCTCATTTGTAACGATGCTTAAGTTTGTCCGAATCATGTTAGCAATTGCCATATTTTTATGAAATCTGGCAAATGGATATCAAAAACTGTGTTCCTGAATGGATTTCTGGAAGAAGAGTTGTATATGATGCAACCAGAAGGTTTTGTCAATCCAAAAGGTGCTAAAAAAATGTGCAAGCTCTAGCGATCCATCAATGGACTGGTGCAAGAATCTCGGAGTTGGAATATACGCTTTGATGAGTTGATCAAAGCATATGGTTTTATACAGACTTTTGGAAAGGCCTGTATTTACAAGAAAGTGAGTGGGAGCACTACAGCATTTCTGATAAGTATATGTGAATGACATAATGTTATTGGAAATAATGTAGAATTATTCTGCAAAGCATAAAGGAGTGTTTGAAAGGAGTTTTTTCAAAGAAAGACCTCAGTGAAGCTGCTTACATATTGAGCATCAAGATCTATAGATATAGATCAAGACTCCTGATAAGTTTTTCAATGAATACATACCTTGACAAGATTTTGAAGTAGTTCAAAATGGAACAGTCAAAGAAAGAGTTCTTGCCTGTGTTATAAGGTGTGAAATTGAGTAAGACTCAAAGCCCGACCACGGCAGAAGATAGAAAGAGAATGAAAGTCATTCCCTATGCCTCAACCATAGGTTTTATAAAGTATGCCATGCTGTGTACCAGATCTATTGCATACCCTACCACTAAGTATTGGCAAGGGAGTGCAATAGTGATCTAGGAGTGGATCAATGGACAGCGGTCAAGAATATCCTTAGTAAGGACTAAGGAGATGTTTCTCGATTATGGAGGTGATAAAAGAGTTCATCATAAAGAGTTACATCGATGCAAGCTTTTACACCGATCCAGATGACTCTAAGTCTCAATCTGGATACATATTGAAAGTGGGAGCAATTAGCTAGAGTAGCTCCATGCGGAGCATTTAAGACATAGAATATTTGCAAAATATATACGGCTCTGAATGTGACAGACCCGTTGACTAAACTTCTCTCACAAGCAAAACATGATCATACCTTAGTACTCTTTGGGTGTTGATCACATAGCGATGTGAACTAGATTATTGAATCTAGTAAACCTTTTGGGTGTTGATCACATGACGATGTGAACTATTGGGTATTAATCACATACAGATGTGAATATTGGTGTTAAATCACATGGCGATGTGAACTAGATTATTGACTCTAGTGCAAGTGGGAGACTGAAGGAAATATGCCCTAGAGGCAATAATAAAGTTATTATTTATTTCCTTATATCATGATAAATGTTTATTATTCATGCTAGAATTGTATTAACCGGAAACATAATACTTGTGTGAATATATAGACAAACAGAGTGTCACTAGTATGCCTCTACTTGATTAGCTCGTTGATCAAAGATGGTTATGTTTCCTGACCATAGACATGTGTTGTCATTTGATTAACGAGATCACATCATTAGGAGAATGATGTGATTGACTTGAACCATTCCGTTAGCTTAGCATTTGATTGTTTAGTATTCTGCTATTGCTTTCTTCATGACTTATACATGTTCCTATGACTATGAGATTATGCAACTCCCGTTTATCGTAGGAACACTTTGTGTGCTAGCAAACGTCACAACGTAACTGGGTGATTATAAAGGTGCTCTATAGGTGTCTCCGAAGGTACTTGTTGGGTTGGCGTATTTCGAGATTAGGATTTGTCACTCCGATTGTGAGAGAGGTATCTCCGGGCCCTCTCGGTAATACACATCACTTAAGCCTTGCAAGCATTGCAACTAATGAGTTAGTTGTGAGATGATGTATTACGGAACGAGTAAAGAGACTTGCCGGTAACGAGATTGAACTAGGTATTGAGATACCGATGATCGAATCTCGGGCAAGTAACATACCGATGACAAAGGGAACAACGTATGTTGTTATGCGGTTTGACCGATAAAGATCTTCATAGAATATGTAGGAGCCAATATGAACATCCAGGTTCCGCTATTGGTTGTTGACCAGAAACAGTTCTAGGTCATGTCTACATAGTTCTCGAACCCGTAGGGTCCGCACGCTTAAAGTTACGATGACAGTTTCATTACGAGTTTATATGTTTTAATGTACCGAAAGTTGTTCGGAGTCCCGGATGTGATCAAGGACATGACGAGGTGTCTCGAAATGATCGAGACATAAAGATTGATATATTGGACGACTATATTCGGACACCGGAAGTGTTCCGGGTGATTTCGGAGAAAACCGGAGTGCCGGAGGGGTTACCGGAACCCCCCGAGGAAGTATTGGGCCTTAGTGGGCCTGAGGGGAGAGAGAGGACAGCAGCCCAGGAGGTGGCGGGGCCCCTCCCATGGGGAGTCCGAATTGGACTAGGGGAGGGGGGCGCGGCCCCTCTTTCCCTCTCCCTCTCCCCATCTTTCCTTCCCCCTTCCCCCTTCCTAGTTGGACTAGGAAAGGGGAGTCCTACTCCTACTAGGAGGAGGACTCCCCCCTCCTTGGCGCGCCCCAAGGGCCGGCCGGCCTCCCCCCTTGCTCCTTTATATACGAGGGCAGGGGGCACCCCAGAACACACAAGTTGATCTTCGTGATCGTTCCTTAGCCGTGTGCGGTGCCCCCTCCACCATATTCCACCTCGGTCATATCGTTGCGGTGCTTAGGCGAAGCCCTGCATCGGTAGAACATCATCATTGTCACCATGCCGTCGTGCTGACGAAACTCGTCCCCGACACCCTGCTGGATCGGAGTCCGGGGATCGTCATCGAGCTGAACGCGTGCTGAACTCGGAGGTGTCGTACGTTTAGTACTTGGATCGGTCGGATCGTGAAGACGTACGACTACATCAACCGCGTTGTCATAACGTTTCCGCTTTCGGTCTATGAGGGTACGTGTACACACTCTCCCCTCTCGTTGCTATGCATCACCATGATCTTGCATGTGCGTAGGAAATTTTTTGAAGTTACTACGTTCCCCAACAAATGAAGAGGTAAGTAAGGGTACAAGGGTCATTTTCCCCATGGTTACTTGCAGGAAGCCCACGTGAGAGGCTTGTAGGCACGAGGTAAAAGGGGCCATGCGTGTGGGGTGTCCAGAGAGCTGGACGCAGCCCCTGTGTGCACGGGGTCCAAAGGCATGTGCACACCGGGTATCTAGAGGGCTTTGTGACTGCGGGCCTTCACGTGGATACCCCTCGATGCTTGTGGAACCTTGCCTTCATCTTCACGGTTCCTACTTCGCTTCCATTTGCGGATGGCGTGGGTGCTCACTAGTGCACGACTTCCTCCATTGCACACTCATCATTGGCTCAAACTTATATGTGCAAAGGGTAGGACGGTCAAGTAGTAACCATCCTCAAGAGAACCAAGAAGGCACACATAAGGGATATAATTCACCTTAGTATATGTGATGCATGTGTCCCTCTTGGCGATGGATCCAGCTCCATGGTGATGATCTAGGGTGCTTCGCACCATCTGCCGTCCACCCCCACACCAAGATGATCTGAAGAAATCAAAGGCATCGTGATGAAAGTCTTCACTTCAAATTCTTCAGAATGTAGATCACAAATTCTTCAACAGCGGAAATACTAAGAGTAAAGGGATGAGGAATTTGAAACCAAGTTGGCTCGATGATGACACGATGATTTGGTAGACCAGTTCCAATTATTTTATCAAATGTACGCCTGGCTGGAGGGGCTTGAGATTCAACCCAAAATACACTTAGTCTTCATCGTATTCTCCTTGAGCTAAGGTCTAGACCTCACCCAATCATCGTGGAAGTATTCAAGGTAGTCTTCCAAACTCTTCACAAACTTATTCATCAACACTCCACAATTACTCTTGGGGTGCTCAGAACATGATTTCTAACCATCTAGAAGAATGACAGTCTTCAAAGACAACATGCACCAGATCGCACGGATCAATCTATTTAGTGATGCTCAATCACTTTGGCTTTGGTGGGTTTTTTCCTCACTTGTGTTTTCCCAAAGTCATCGGAGAATGGGTTGCTCTCAAATGACAAGTATCAATCTCTCTCTTGGAGCAGGCAACCAACAAGTGGTTGTGTGGGCGACTATTTATAGCCAGGGGCAACCCGACATGAATTGACATAAATGCCCCTTCGGACATGACCGTTGTCAGAATAAGAATCCACTCGGCAGTTGTCACTCAGCGCAACAACAGTCGGAATTTGAACTCTCAAATTCGTCGGGGCACTCAATTTCCTCACGATAGGCAAATCACACTAGCGAAATCCTAACTCCTCAGTCAGACCAATTCCGTTAACAACCAGAAGAACTTGTCTCTGTCGCTGAGGAACTCGATTGCACTGCAAGAGATTTCCAAAGTCTTCAGCTAGAAGAAATAGGTAGTTGTAGGTTTTGAGAATCACTTTGGAGATACGTCTATGTATCACCTAGACCCCCTTTAATAATAGGATGTTTCTTATGACTCAAAATAAGAAGAAAGAAACTAAGAAAACAAAGTCTTCAAACTTCCAGTTCTTCACTTCAATTTCTTGAAAGGACACACCAAATTCTTCACTCGAAGCAATACATTTTTAGGGGCCATCTTTTGTCGGTTAAACCACATCTTCACTGACTATAACTCATGTGTACAGTCACAAACACATTACTCACTTAACCCATTTGCCTTCAATACTCCAAAACCACTAAGGGGGCACGGGCACTAGATGCACTTAGATGTGGCTATTTGTTTTCTATCTTATCTTTGATTAGCTACATGAGATGTTATTCGCACTCTCGTAATCTATTCATTTTAATAAATAGTTATATGTGTCACTTGATGCAGAGGCCATGATAGTCCTCCTTTTTGAGAGAATTAAAGTTGCATGGGCCTAGTTAATTCAATGTGTAGCATTATTTTCATTATGCTCATGTAACATAGTGAAATGAAATGAAATTATATGGGAACACACAAAATGGTTAGATAGACCACATTTCAAGTTGCACCAATAATTGTAGTTATTTTGTTTTTTAGAGAAACCAGCTTCGGCCAAGCTCAAGAGAGGGCTCAAACCTAGCCCGACTTTGGATTAACAAATCCATCAGCTGACCAGAATTACAAAGACACCACAATACAAAGAAATGAAAACAAAGCAGAACATAGATATAAAGTGCTAAGAGGAACGACTCAAAGGCAAGAGCAAACACCATTACCATCGACTACCGCAATGCCAAAACTAGCTAACCTAACCCAAGGCTTCTGGAGGAGGGCACCATTGGGCATGTTTCGTGTAGCTGGTTGCATCCAAAGGGTCAGAGATGACCAGCACAAAATCTGTCTCCACAGCAGCAAAGGGCCATAACCCTTTCACCCAGGCTTGACGGGTACCGCACTAGCAGCCGACAGAGAGGTTCCACTATAATTTTGACCAAGGCGGCCAAGCTACCAAAGGGGAATAACAAGAGGCAGACTCAGGGGCAACGGAAACCGGCCAGTAGCTCGACGTCGCCGGCAACGGCAAGACAAGACATCGGACGAGAGACGTCGATAGAAGGCGTAGAATCACAGAGAAGTCTAGAAAGGGGCAACAACGGTTGGGGATTGGAACTGCTAGGGCCTGAGGCTCCCACTGGGCCGCATACCGCCAACGTTGGAAAAGGGACCTTGATCCCCTCGCACCCACTCACGAGCAATCCTCACCGGTGCCAAGGACCCTCCGTGTTAGGGACCGCACAGGCTGCCACTGAGAATACCAGGCTACCTCACTTCGTCACCAAACCACCAATTGCGCCACCACAAAGAGCAATCCCCGAATGACGCCTTCAGGAAGGAGCACAACACAAAGTGTTGTCGTCGCCCAGGCAGGGGAGGGCAAGATTTCACTTGTGGTTGAGGGAGGGTGGAAGGGAGAGAATCCACACCAGAGCCTCAAGGAAGGAGAATGCGCTTGAAGGCGTCGCATTTGGTGTGGCCGCCGAGCCGGCCAGGGGTTTCCCCAGGAATCACGCCCAGCCACCAGATCCGCTTGTTAGCTTTCTGGGATGACAACCGTAGCTGTAGGGACCAAAGCCGACACGAGTTTGAGCAGGTCAGGATCGGAGATAGAGCTTCTCTAGGATGCATTGGCATACCCGCGCTGGGTTGCCGCAACGCCGCCGTACGCCACCCCCTCGCCCGCATGGCCAAGGAGGTAGCCCACCAGCATCGGTCGGCACAACCCACCGCACAGGCCATACCACACGCCACTCACCGGAGCCAGGGCCCTCCAACAAGACATAGTCGTCGGATCCCTGCCGCCACCTTCATAGGGGCCGCGTGCACACCGGCGAGCACCTTTGGTGGCGGCAAAGGGAGAAAAGGAGAGCGCGCTGGCGGCCTAGGATTAGCGCTCGAGTCGCCTCAGAGGATGCTATGCGAGGGAACATGTATAGCGCATCTTCGTTTTGACACCGGAACACTTTGTCGTTTTTTGTTCTCAAATGTCTTGTTGATTAAACTAGATGAGCTTATCATTCATATTATCTCCTGTAGACAATCATTTTTTTAAAAGGAGGATAAACCCCCGGCCTCTGCATCTAGATGATGCATGCAACCATTTTATTTGTTATTCACAAAGATTACACAAAGTAATACATCAGTCAGCCTCAAGCCACCATCTAGACAACACGCGTTGCTACTATTATCCCTTTGATGAAGGTGTGCCGAATATCAGGGCCCAATACCAAACGAACATCATACCAAACCCTAACATATATAGACGGATGCCCCAACCCAGCCACACACCAGGATTGAGTCTCATACCGACCCGACGCACTTTCGGAGGCTATCGCCGCCATCTTCCACCGGTCCATCTCCAGGGCAGGAACTGACGCATCGACCTTGCCTGGCCTGCCGTCAATGCCACCACGGCGCCAGACAACTCCACCATCATGCACGTATCCGTCCACACGCGCCCGTTGTCAAACCTCCGCAGCAACATGTGATACGTCTCCAATGTATATATAATTTATGAAGCATTCATGCTATATTACTATCTGTTTTGAATACACTTTTATACTACTTTTGGGACTAACCTATTAACCGGAGGCCCAGCCCATATTGCTGTTTTATTGCCTGTTTCAGTATTTCGAAGAAAAGGAATATCAAATGGAGTCCAAACGGAATGAAACCTTCGGCATCGTGATTTTTTTGGAAGAATATCATCCTGGAGGCTTGGAGATCAAGTCAGAAGATCCTCGAGGAGCCCAGGAGATAGGGGGTGCCCCCCTACAGGGCGCGGCCCCCTGTCTCGTGGACCCCTCGAGCACCCCCCGACCGACTTCTTTCGCCTATATATTCCCTCATACCCTAAAAACATCGAATATCAAGATAGATCGGGAGTTCCGCTACCACAAGCCTCTGTAGCCACCAAAAACCTCTCGGGAGCCCGTTCCGGCACCCTGCCGGAGGGGGAATCCATCACCGGTGGCCATCTTCATCATCTCGGCGCTCTCCATGACGAGGAGGGAGTAGTTCACCCTCGGGGCTGAGGGTATGTACCAGTAGCTATGTGTTTGGTCTCTCTCTCTCTCTCTCTCGTGTTCTCTCTCGTGTTCCCTCTATGACACGATCTTGATGTATCCCGAGCTTTGCTTTTAAAGTTGGATCTTATGATGTTTCTCCCCCTCTACTCTCTTGTTATGAATTGAGTTTCCCCTTTGAAGTTATCTTATCGGATTGAGTCTTTTATGAGAACACTTGATGTATGTCTTGCCGTGCTTATCTGTGGTGACAATGGGATATCATGTGCCTCTTGATGTATGTTTTGGTGAAAAACTTGCGGATTCCGCCCATGAACCTATGTATAGGGGTTGGCACACGTTCTTGCCTCTCCGTTAGAAACTTTGGGGCACTCTTTGAAGTACTTTGTGTTGGTTGGATGAATCTGAGATTGTGTGATGCATATCGTATAATCATGCCCACGGATACTTGAGGTGACAATGGAGTATCTAGGTGACATTAGGGTTTTGGTTGATTTGTGTCTTAAGGTTTTGTTCTAGTACGAACTCTTTAATAGATCGATCCGAAAGAATAAATTTGAGGTGGTTTCTTACCCTACCATAATCTCTACGTTTGTTCTCCACTATTAGTAGATTTGGAGTGACTCTTTGTTGCATGTTGAGGGATTGTTATATGATCTATATATGTTATTATTGTTGTGAGAACTTGCACTAGTGAAAGTATGAACCCTAGGCCTTGTTTCCTATCATTGCAATACCGTTTACGCTCACTTTTATCGCTCGCTACCTTGCTGTTTTTATAATTTCAGATTACAAAAACCTTTATCTACCATCCATATTGCACTTGTATCACCATCTCTTCGCTGAACTAGTGCACCTATACAATTTACCATTGTATTGGGTGTGTTGGGGACACAAGAGAATCTTTGTTATTTGGTTGCAGGGTTGTTTGAGAGAGACCATCTTCATCCTACACCTCCTACGGATTGATAAACCTTAGGTCATCCACTTGAGGGAAATTTACTACTGTCCTACAAACCTGTGCACTTGCAGGCCCAACAACGTCTACAAGAAGAAGGTTGTGTAGTAGACATCAAGCTCTTTTCTGGCGCCGTTGCTGGGGAGGTTAGCGCTTGAAGGTATATCTTTAGATCTTGCAATCGAATCTTTTTGTTTCTTGTTTTATCACTAGTTTAGTTTATAAAATAAAACTACCAAAAAAAATGGAGTTGAGTTTGTCTCAAACGCTTCATCTTTTTACTATCTTTCGTGAGTATGATGGAAAGGAAAATTGTGCTCAAGTGCTAGAAGAAGAATGCATTAGAATGTTTGGCATGAAATATGTGAATGATGAGCATGATTGCAATGTTGTTAGTATGAATTCCTTGAATATCCATGATGCTAATGATATGCAAAGCCACAAGCTTGGGGAATCTCTGTTTGATAAAGATGATATTTTTTCTCCCCCAAGTTTTGATGAGCAAATTTATTTTGATGATAGCATGCCTCCTATTTATGATGATTATATTGATGAAAGTGGATTTGGAAGAGTGTCAACTTTATTTACTGATGATTCCACTATTTTAGAAGAGGTTCCAATTGATTATGAGAACAAAGTTGCTATCTATGATGATTATTGTGATGACTTGTATGCTGTTAAGAATAATGATAACCATGAAACTTGTCATCATTATTTTAGTTTTCAATTGGATTATGCCTCACATGATAATTATTTTGTTGAGTTTGCTCCCACTACTATTCATGAGAAGAATTTTGCTTATGTGGAGAGTAGAAAATTTTCTATGCTTGTAGATCATGAAAAGAATGCTTTAGGTGCTGGTTATATTGTTGAATTCATTCATGATGCTACTGAAAATTATTATGAGGGAGGAACATATGCTTGTAGGAATTGCAATAATGTCAAGTTTCCTCTCTATGTGCTTAAAATTTTAAAGTTATGCTTGTTTTACCTTCCTATGCTTGTTGATTATTGTTCCCATAAGTTGTTTGCTCAAAAAATCCCTATGCATAGGAAGTGGGTTAGGCTTAAATGTGCTAGACATATGCTTCATGATGCTCCCGTTATGTTTCAATTCTTATCTCTTATGTGAGCATCATTATCATCATCATGCCTACCTAGAAAGGCATTAAAGAAAAGCGCTTGTTGGGAGACAACCCAATATTTATCCTTTCTGTTTTTGTGTGTCCACATGATTATGCTACTGTAGTAATCATGTTTTATAGCTTTTTTTTCAATAAAGTGCCAAGTAGAACCTTTGGGAAGACTTGGGTGAAGTTTATGTGATCTTGCTGTAAAAAACAGAAACTTTAGCGCTCACGATATTAGCTGCCATTTTTTTACTGGAGAGTGATTTTAGGTTGATTCTTTTTGAAGATGATTAATAGACAAATTTCTCAGGTCCAGAAATTTATTTCATAATTTTTGGGGTTCCAGAAGTATAGGTTTGATACAGATTACTACAGACTATTCTGTTTTTGACAGATTCTGTTTTCTATGTGTTGTTTGCTTATTTTGATGAATCTATGAGTAGTATCGGAGGGTATGAACCATAGAGAAGTTAGAATACAGTAGATATTACACAAATATGAATTTAGAATGAGTTCATTACAGTACCTAAGTGGTGGTTTTATTTTCTTATGCTAACGGAGCTTACGAGTTTTGTGTTGAGTTTTGTGTGGTTGAAGTTTTCAAGTTTTGGGCAAGGATTCGATGGACTATGGAATAAAGAGTGGAAAAGCCTAAGCTTGGGGATGAACAAGGAACCCCAAGGTAATATTCAAGGGCAACCAAGAGCCTAAGCTTGGGGATGCCCCGGAAGGCATACCCTCTTTCGTCTTCGTTCATCGGTAACCTTACTTGGAGTTATATTTTTTATTCACCACATGATATGTGTTTTGCTTGGAGTGTCATTTTCTTTTGTTATTTTTTTCTTGCTGTTAGTTATAATAATTTTTTGCATCTTTAGGTTCAATAAAAATGTCAATGATAGCCTTTGCCATGCTTATTTTGCTAGTATACATGTTGCTGTTTGAAAACAGAAAGTTTACCGCTGTTGCAAAAATTCCCTAGAAAAGTCAGAGAGTAGTATAAAGTTGAATATTTTTGCATATTAAGATCTGATAAATTTATTACTGTGGGAATTTTAGTTCATAATTGTTGGAGTCAGGGAAGTATTGATACTCTTGCATTCTTTACAGACTGTACTGTTTTGGCAGATTGCTGTTATGTTTGCATTGTTTGCATATGTTTGCTTGTTTAATGATTTTATTTGAGGATAGGAGTATTAAATATGCAAACGCATTTAGTATGCAATGTTGAATAATAATTTTACTAATTTGTTACAGTAGAAAATAATAAGGTTTTGCATTGGTTTGTACTAACATATCTCACGAGTTCTTGTTGAGTTTGTTGTGAATGAAGCTTTTGATAAAAAGAAGAGAAACCATGATATGAGAGGAATTAAGGAGACATAAAAACTCAAGCTTGGGGATGCCCAAGGAACCCCAAGATAATATTTCAAGAATTCTCAAGCATCTAAGCTTGGGGATGCCCCGGTAGGCATCCAACCTTTCTTCTTCAACAACTATCGGTTAGTATCGGTTGAGCCTAAGTTTTTGCTTCTTCACATGAGTTGTGCTATCCTTGCAATGTCATTTTATTTTGTTTTGCTTGCTGCTTGAATACAATACCAAGATCTGAAATCCTTTAATGAGAGGGAGTCTTTGCATAGTTGCATAATTATTTAGCTACTCATTGATCTTCACTTATATTTTTTTGGAGTAGCTTTTCATTTACTCGTGTGCTTCACTTATATCCTATGAGTAAATGGTTGAATGAATTGATTGTCATAAAACTGAAATTATATATGTTTCATTTGCTTATCCCATGGGGAGTAATGACTTCACATCTAAGAAGTAGAGGTTGTAAATTTATTAACGATTAGCAAGCATTGTATTAGTCATTTGAACAATTCATGAAAGAATATTGAAGGAAGAGAGGTTTCACATATAAATATATTATCATAGACATCTTTTATAATTGTGAGCACTCATTATGTATGACATGCTAAAGAGTTGATGTTGGACAAGGAAGACAATGTAATGGGTTATGTTTTCTCGCATCTCAGTTAAAGTATATTGTCATGGATCATTCAAACATGTTGAGCTTGCGTTTCCCCCTCATGCTAGCCAAAATTCCTAGCACCAAGTAGAGATACTACTTGTGCTTCCAAATATCCTTAAACCCAGTTTTGTCATGAGAGTCCACCATACCTACCTATGGATTGAGTAAGATCCTTCAAGTAAGTTGTCATCAGTGCAAGCAATAAAAATTGCTCTCTAAATATACATGACTCATTAGTGTGGAGAAAATAAGCTTTGTACGAACTTCTTATGGAAGCAATAAAAGCGACGGACTGCATAATAAAGGTCCATATACAAGGGGCAATATAAAGTGACGTTCTTTCGGATTAATTAAGATTTTGTGTATCCAACCCTGAAAGCGCATGACAACCTCTGCTTCCCTCTGCGAAGGGCCTATCTTTTACTTTTTGTCTTTTATTTTATGCAAGAGTCAAGGTGATCTTCACCTTTCCCTTTTTCATTTTATCCTTTGGCAAGCACTTTGTGTTAGGGTGATCCTGATATATATATATATATATATATATATATATATATATATATATATATATATATATATATATATATATATATATATATATATATATATATATATATATATCCAATTGGATGTACGTTAGCATGAACTATTATTGTTGACATCACCCAAAGGTGAATACATTTAGAGGCAACATTATAAGCCCTAATCTTTCTCTGTGTCTGATTAAAACTTCATAACCACAAGTATTGCGTGAGTGTTAGCAATTGTAGAAGACTATATGATAGTTGAGTATGTGAAGTTTGCTAAATCAAAGCTCTGACATAGACTCTTCCTGAAAGTAAGATGAATTGCAATTGTTTGATGACTAAGAATGAAGTTTGCTAGTTTTTAAGAAAGTTTATGGTCTATGCTTTAACATGTGAATTGATTCTTACTAGTTCGTGAAAAGTTTCATGAGATGAACTACTGTTATGACATATAATGATGCTAGTAAAGGTGATTGAAATTATCATTGATCAAACTTGTGCACCTCTAGCATTCACACTTCATAAATTCTCTCTTTATCATTTACCTACTCGAGGACGAGTAGGAATTAAGCTTGGGGATGCTAATACGTCTTCAACGTATCTATAATTTATGAAGCATTCATGTTATATTACTATCTGTTTTGAATGATTATGGGCTTTATTAGACACTTTTATATTACTTTTGGGACTAACCTATTAACCGGAGGCCAAGCCCATATTGTTGTTTTATTGCCTGTTTCAGTATTTCGAAGAAAAGGAATATCAAACGGAGTCCAAACAGAATGAAACCTTCGGCATCATGATTTTTTGGAAGAGGATCATCCTGGAGGCTTGGAGATCAAGTCAGAAGATCCTCGAGGAGCCCAGGAGATAGGCACCCCCCCTACAGGGCGCGGCCCCCTATCTCGTGGACCCCTCGAGCACCCCCCGGCCGACTTCTTTCGCCTATATATTCCCTCGTACCCTAAAAACATCGAATATCAAGATAGATCGGGAGTTCCGCCGCCGCAAGCCTCTGTAGCCACCAAAAACCTCTCGGGAGCCCGTTCCGGCACCCTGCCGGAGGGGAAATCCATCACCGGTGGCCATCTTCATCATCCTGGCGCTCTCCATGACGAGGAGGGAGTAGTTCACCCTCGGGGCTGAGGGTATGTACCAGTAGTTATGTGTTTGATCTCTCTCTCTCTCTCTCGTGTTCTCTCTCGTGTTTCCTCTATGGCACGATCTTGATGTATCCCAAGCTTTGCTATTATAGTTGGATCTTATGATGTTTCTCCCCCTCTACTCTCTTGTGATGAATTGAGTTTCACCTTTGAAGTTATCTTATCGGATTGAGTCTTTTATGAGAACACTTGATGTATGTCTTGCCGTGCTTATCTGTGGTGACAATGGGATATCATGTGCCTCTTGATGTATGTTTTGGTGACCAACTTACGGGTTCCGCCCATGAACCTATGCATAGGGGTTGGCACACGTTCTTGACTCTCCGGTAGAAACTTTGAGGCACTCTTTGAAGTACTTTGTGTTGGTTGGATGAATCTGAGATTGTGTGATGCATATCGTATGATCATGCCCACGGATACTTGAGGTGACAATGGAGTATCTAGGTGACATTAGGGTTTTGGTTGATTTGTGTCTTAAGGTGTTATTCTAGTACGAACTCTTGAATAGATTGATCCGAAAGAATAACTTTGAGGTGGTTTCGTACCCTACCATAATCTCTTCGTTTGTTCTCCGCTATTAGTGGCTTTGGAGTGACTCTTTGTTGAATGTTGAGGGATTGTTATATGATCTATCTATGTTATTATTGTTGTGAGAACTTTCACTAGTGAAAGTATGAACCCTAGGCCTTGTTTCCTATCATTGCAATACCGTTTGCGCTCACTTTTATCGCTCGCTACCTTGCTGTTTTTATAATTTCAGATTACAAAAACCTTTATCTACCATCCATATTGCACTTGTATCACCATCTCTTTGCCGAACTAGTGCACCTATACAATTTACCATTGTATTGGGTGTGTTGGGGACACAAGAGACTCTTTGTTATTTGGTTGCAGGGTTGTTTGAGAGAGACCATCTTCATCCTACGCCTCCTACGGATTGATAAATCTTAGGTCATCCACTTGAGGGAAATTTGCTACTGTCCTACAAACCTGTGCAGTTGCAGGCCCAACAACGTCTACAAGAAGAAGGTTGTGTAGTAGACATCACCATGCCACCGGGATTCGCCGTCGACCTTGCAGTGAATGCGACACCGCTCCTCCGCTTGTCCCGTCCAACCAGCATTTGCTCCAAAATGATACCCCCAGGAGGGACAACGACATCGAAGGTGCCATCAACATTCTATCCGGTAGATCCAGATCTAGGGTTTCCACCGGATCACGAGTGGGGTGCCATGACCTGCAACAACGATGCCTTGAGAAGGGAACAACGTCATAGACGCCGCCATCGTCCGCCATGACCAAAGTCGGCGCAATTTTCACCGGAAGTCGCGCCTCCCCGAACTCACAGTTGGGTGGAACCGAACGGAGCGTCGCCGCGGAGACAAGGGCCACCGTCGGCATGCCCGCAGGGAGCCTCCAGCCGCCCCTCACCGGTCCTCCTCAAGCCACCGGCCGCCCAAGGCCAAACCAAGACGGGTCTAAATAGGACGCCAAATCTGCAGCCATCGAAGCCATCCATCTGCACGCAGTCGCCACACTGCCGCCCATGGAGGCTCCAATCGCCGCCGTGCGGCAGGGGTGCCGTCCTGAATGCCGCCCGCGTCGTCTCCAACCTCCTGGATCCAGATCAGGCCAGATCGTGATCCAGATCGGCAGCGGTGCCGGCACGCCCCTCCACCGCGAGGTACTCCAGGCCGCCTCCACCCGCAGTCCACTGCCGCAGGGGCACTTAGCGTCGTCTTCCTTGACGTGGCTCACACCGGCACGCCGCCTTGGCGCAAGGATGCCGCTCCGTCACAGCACCCCCAAGCGAGGACAAAAAGGGCCCCGTCGTCGCCGACACGAGCCAGCTGTTGCCCAGCTGCGCCTTCTGGCCGCGGCGAGGGAGGAGTGCGGGGGAGAACGAGACCGGCGGGTGCGACAGAGGAGCCCTCCTTGTCGCCTACGGGTGCGACAAGGGAGGGACAAGGGAGACCAGCGGGCGCGACCTATAGACGATCGATGTAGTGACATTTCTGATTGGAGAAGTTCATGTAGAGCCTTGTTGGTTGCTCGTGTGAGATCGACAGTATTATGAGGAGCTTTGCTACATCAACAAAC
Organism: Triticum dicoccoides; assembly: GCF_002162155.2. Lineage (NCBI taxonomy): Eukaryota > Viridiplantae > Streptophyta > Magnoliopsida > Poales > Poaceae > Triticum > Triticum dicoccoides. The sequence continues at coordinate 741,748,313 of NC_041385.1, read as the reverse complement.
AATTACGGGCTCGGAAGTGTCACAGGGTGATTGGGCAGTTTTTAATTGGAGGTTAGGGGGGACGCGGGCCCACCCACCTAAAAATCG
>NC_041385.1:741731113-741747999 GCF_002162155.2 Triticum dicoccoides | reverse complement strand
ATTTAGTTAGTTTAGAAGGAGCCTGTAATTGCCTGTAAAGCCCCGTATGTCTAGCATTTTTGGTATTATAAGTGACATGTTGAGGACCCTGGCTCCACACAATGACAATGGCGTGACGACGTCCGAGGTAGACGGGAACTGTAATAAGCGCTGGTGTTGCACTTGCACTTGAACAAATGTTTCTTTTTGGCACATGGATGCCACTGCACTGCATGGTGCTAAAACACTTGAATCACAGACGTACGGGGGTTAGGAAATGGGCAGTGATCTGCGCCGGTGCGCCGGCCCAACAGTTGGGCCGGTCGAGCCCAGGCCGTCCGATGCACTGACTACCAACCGTCAGATCGAGTCCCTTCCCCCGCATCGTCTACCTTCCGCGTTCGGATCGAGCAACGGCAAGTGCCACGGGCCACCCCACACCCAGCCATGGGCATCTACCTCGTCGTCATCCCCGTTGCCGTTCGCCGCTCGCCCTCGCCGTCGCCATCACCGCTCGCCGTCGCCGCTCGCCAGTTGGAGCACAGGTGCCCCATGGCCCCCGCCCCTCTGATGCAGCAAAAAATGGACCCCAGCAAACAAAAATCGACCCCTGCCGGTGCCTGGAGTTCGTCGCCGTTGCAGCTCCGCCGGGAAGCCACCGTAGTAGTCAGTTGCATCAATAGTGAGTTGCTTATTCAAGCTTTTTGTCGCGGTCTCTGGTTGAAGCTTTTCAGAAATACGGTTGAAGCTTTTCAGAATTATGGTTGAAGCTTTTCAGAAATACGGTTGAATCTTTTTGTCGCGGTCTCTGGTTGAAGCTTTTCAGAAATACGGTTGAAGCTTTTCAGAATTACGGTTGAAGCTTTTCAGAAATATGGTTGAAGCTTTTTGTCGCGGTCTCTGGTAGAAGCTTTTCAGAAATACGGTTGAAGCTTTTCAGAATTACGGTTGAAGCTTTTCAGAAATGCGGTTGAAGCTTTTCATGTCGACAATTGCATCTTTTTTCGTTGTGTACTCCTGGGGGTGAAGCTTTCTATACAGTTGGTTGAAGCCTTGTATAAAGCGGGTTGAAGCTTTTCAATTCACAGTTGAAGCTTTCCAAGCCGATGGTTGTAGCTTTTTTTCTTTCGTAGTGTTCGCATGAAACTTATCTATTTCGTCGGTTGAAGCTTTTTCAAATATAGTTTGAAGCTTTCGCATGAACGGTTGTAGCTTTTTCAGTTGCATGGCGGCTTCTAGCTCAGGCTCGCCGGTGCGGGGGGAACTTGTATAGGGGGGGAGGGGGGGGGCGAGGGGACCTGCACGGGATTGGGCTGGCCGGCGGCGGGATCCGAGGAAGGAAGAAGAGGGCCAGCAGCGCGCTAGGCTGAGAGAGAAAAGAGGGGATCGGGAGCAGATCTGGTGGCGCGGATCCGAGCAGATCTGGCCGAGGGCAGCCGGATCCGCTGATTCCCATGGCGGCGGCGCCCTGGGAGGTCTCCGGCCGGCAAAGCTTGGCCATGGCAGCAAAGAGAGAGAGAGACAAGCGACGGGAAGAAGAGAAACAGGAGGGAGAAGACGCACGTGGGCAGGCCCTCCATCCTACGTGTCGCTAGGTGAGTCGCTCGGTACGTTCACGCGTGGACGCGACCGGCCGAAGCTTCGGCCGGTGCCCCGTCGTGAAATGTTTCCCTTAGGAAATTGCGCGGAAAGCTTCCGAAGGACGGATGAGGCAACAAAACCCATGCGACGCTCGGCATGACTTCGAGGCTTTGACAGAGCCGATCTTAGCTAAGGGCCAGTGTCGCCGCATTCTATACTCCTCCTCGTCTCTCGATCGTCTGTGGGCAGGCCCGGAAGCGACCACACTTTCTCGTTCCACGGATCGCCCACTCACATGGCGCTCTCTAGCTCCCCCGCCCTCTCCTCCTCCTCCCCCTCGTCCTCCTCCTCTCCCTCGTCGCCGCCATGACGGCGCTCACCTGCGCCACCTCCGAGGTCATCGTGACCAGGTGCTGCTCCACCTCCGAGGTCATCGTGGCCATGTGCTGCCCGCCGCCGACGCCCACCGTCAACGGCAGCGGCAGCCTCCTCTCGCTCGTCGACGCCCTCCCCTCGGCCGCCGCGCGGACGGGCTTCGCCTCTCTGTGGACCGGCGGCGCGATCGTGCGCGGCTTCTGCTTTGGCGACACCGCGCCCGACCCGTGCCTCCGCTGCCTGTCCGACGCCAGTAGAAAGATCACCGACCAGTGCGGCGACGCCAGCCGGCGCGCGGACTTCCTGAACGACGGCTGCTTCCTGGGCTACGCTGACACCAGCGCGTCCTCCGCCGGCGCGGACGACGACATCGGCGCGGGGAACTTCTCCGGGGACGCCGTCCCGCGCCTTGACGCCGCCGACGTGCAGAACCTCGTGGACGTGGCGCAGTCCCTGGTCCCACGGCCCGCAAACTGCTAGGTGGCCTCCGCCAGCGCGACCACCACGGCGAGCAACGGCGACACGGTGCGCGTGCTGGCACAGTGCACGCCGGACCGCGACGCGCCGGAGTGCGCCCGGTGCCTACGGGATTCGACGCTGCAGATGGCCAGGAGCTGGGGGGCCACCGCCGGCGCCGTGCAAGGAAGCGTGGCCGCGGTCCTCGGCCCCGACTGCTACCTCCGCTTCGAGATATCGGCACCGCCGCCGCCCGTAGCAGAGCAGATCCGTGAGTAGCTGATCTCCGTCCCCTAAATTTCTTGACGATTCTTGTTTGGTCCATGACTAGATTTGCAGTACCTAACCTTAATCTTAGGCAAATCGTGTCTGCCATAAAAAAATAAAAAAGGTGGCGAACAAAAAAACGCTATAAGCATGACAATATTTCATAAAAATACTGTTGTGACATATGCACTACTAGGAAAATGTTATAACTAATATGGACATTAATGACGCATCACAAATGTGGTGCGCCACTGCTATATAGCAGTGGCGCACCATGTGTAGGTACGTCATTTGTGTCCATATCACTAATGGGGCGCACCACAACCACGGTACGCCATTACTAACAAATTATTTTTTCAAAACTAGTAATGGCGCACCAGGGTATAGTGCGCCATTACTAGTTTTAACTAATAATGGCGCACACACTCTGTGCGTCACTACTAACATTTTTTTTTACTTTTTTTCAAAACTAGTAATGATGCACCAGACAACCGTGCGTTACTAGTTCAAACTATTAATGGCGCACCACAAACACGGTGCGCCACTAATAACAATTTTTTTTTGCAAAACTAGTAATGACGCACCACATAACAGGTGCGCCATAAGGGTTACTAATGGCGCATTGTTAGGTGGTGCGCCGTTAGTAACCTAGGAGCAGCTAGATATTTTGGACAGCCACCTACCACACTCACTTTCCCCACTTTATTCTCTCCACCTCCTCCTTCAAGCTTGTCTCGGGTGTCTCCTCTTCCTCACCTCATTTGCACCATAGATTCACCCAAATTAAATGGTTAAATTTCCTTTTTTTTGATAGGTAAGTAAGGGGAAAGCTTTCTTTATGTTGTAGATCTACTTTTTTCTCCCTCCAACAACGTGCACATGCACTTTTTATGGCCTAGATCTACGTATGTTTGTGGTGTTGCATATGTTTGTGTTTCCACGGTATTTGAAATGCGATAGTTGCCAATATTTTGCTGGAAATATTGATTCATTTCCGTTTCGGCGAGAATTTGGCACTATACATTCTTTTTGGTCCTACTTTTAGTCAAAGTCATGCCAAAAAAATTTTGGGTTTTAAAATATCGTTTTGCTCTACCCCGTAGGCGACCATGGTTCGCACGATGACCGAAGGCATCGTGAATAGGTTTTTGAGCTCTGCGAAGGCCGAGATGCTTCAAAAGAACGAGATGGAGATAAGATGTCCGTGTCGAAGATGCAAACTGAAGAGCCTTATGGACCCGAATTCCGTACAGGTGCGGGACCACCTGCTCTTGCGTGGTTTCATGGATGGCTATCGGTGGCAAGGTGATGAAGATGATTATGAAGTCGTCCACGGGGGTCGGGCAAGAAATGAGGAAGGGCAGCAAGACAACCGCGGCGAGGGCGGGCGAGAAGACGAAGAATCTCCAGGGCATGATCACGAAGTAGATGCAGTACACAGTCATCATGTAGAAGATGCCGGACATGATGATGAGGAAGATGCCAGAGCAGACGAAGGGCATGATCATGAAGATGAAGATACCGGAGCAGACGACGATGGACCATCGATGGGCTGGGTGCAGGACCCTCATATTCAAGAGCTGCTTCTCAAGCAGACGGATAACGCAAGAGCTACCGCCCGAGAGAAAGCCAAGCTGGTCAACTGGAGATAGACACGGTTACTCCATCGTATGAAGGATGCAGGCCTGAGGATACCCGCCTGAAATAAATTCTCATGGCTCTGGAGATGAAGGTAAAACACAAAATAACCGACGCATGCTTCTACAAGAACATGTCATTCTGGCACAAACGTCTTCCCAAGGGGAACAAGTGCCCGACTAGTTTCGAGGAGGCGAAGAAAATTGTGTGTCTTCTGGATTTACTGCACGTGAAATACCATGTGTGCACGAACAATTGCATCATTTATCGGGACGAGCACGCGGAGTTTACCATATGTCCGGTGTGCGGCATCACTCGATACAAGAAGAGGAAGAAAGCTCCTCAAAAAGTGGTGTGGTACTTTCGGATCACTCCTTGTCTGCAGCGGTATTTCGTGGACCCTAAGGTAGCAAAGCTCCTGCGTTGGCACGTGGATAGGGAGGAGAAGAAGCGAGAAGATGACGGAAATGATCCAGAATAAATAAAAAAGACAAGATGCTGAGTCACCCTAAGGATGCGAGCCAGTGGCAAGCATTGAACTTCGAACACCCAGAATATGGGGACGATCCAAGAAACATCGTGCTGGGCGCGAGCACCGATAGTGTCAATCCGTTTGGCAGCCAGAGAAGCACACATAGCACCTGGCCTTTGTTTGTATGGATGTACAACCTTCCCCCCTGGTTGTGCATGAAGAGGAAGTACATTCACATGAGTATGCTAATTGAAGGGCCAAAATAACCAGGAAACGACATCAATCTGTATCTGGGGCTGCTGAAAGAGGAGCTAGACACGATGTGGAAAACGCCAGCCGATACGTGGGATGTTGCAGAGAAAGAATATTTCCCTATGAGAGCTGCACTGCTCACGACGGTGCATGACTGATGACCCACAAGTGTAGAGGATCTATCATAGTCCTTTCGATAAGTAAGAGTGTCGAACCCAACGAGGAGCAGAAGGAAATGATAAGCGGTTTTCAGTAAGGTTTTCTCTGCAAGCACTGAAATAGTAGGTAACGGATAGTTTTGTGATAAGATAAATTGTAACGAGTAACAAGCAATGAAAGTAAATAAAGTGCAGCAAGGTGGCCCAATCCTTTTTGTAGAAAAGGATAAGCCTGGACAATTTCTTATAATGAGAAAAGAGCTCCCGAGGACACATGGGAATTATCGTCAAGCTAGTTTTCATCACGCTCATATGATTCGCGTTCGGTACTTTGATAATTTGATACGTGGGTGGACCGGTGCTTGGGTACTGCCCTTACTTGGAAAAGCATCCCACTTATGATTAACCCTTATTGCAAGTATCCGCAACTACAAAAGAAGTATTAAGGTAAACCTAACCACAACATTAAACATATTGATCCAAATTAGCCCTTAACGAATCAACGCATAAACTAGGGTTTAAGCTTCTGTCACTCTAGCAACCCATCATCTACTTATTACTTCCCAATGCCTTCCTCTAGGCCCAAATAATGGTGAAGTGTCATATAGTCGACATTCACATAACACCACTAGAGGAAAGACAACATACATCTCATCAAAATATCGAACAAATACCAAATTCACATGACTACTAATAGCAAGACTTCACCCATGTCCTCAGGAACAAACGTAACTACTCACAAAGCATATTCATGTTCCTAATAAGAGGAGTAATAATATGCATTAAGGATCTGAACATATGATCTTCCACCAAGTAAACCTATTAGCATCAACTACAAGGAGTAATCAACACTACTAGCAACCCACAGGTACAAATTAGTGGTTTGAATACAAGATTGGATACAAGAGATGAACTAGGGTTTTGAGAGGAGATGGTGCTGGTGAAGATGTTGATGGAGATTGACCCCTTCCTGATGAGAGGATTGTTGGTGATGACGATGGTAATGATTTCCCCCTCCCGGAGGGAAGTTTCCCCGGCAGAACAGCTCTGCCGGAGCTCTAAATTGGTTCCGCCAAGGTTCCACCTCGTGGCGGCGGAGTTTCGTCCCGTAAGTTTGCCCACGATTTTTTCCAGGGTAAAAGCCTTCATATAGCAGAAGATGGACACCGGAGGGCCACCGTGGAGCCCAGGAGACAGGGGGCGCGCCCAGTAGGGGTGGGCGCGTCCCCCACCCTCCTGGCCAGGGTGTGGGCCCCCTGAGGTGTTTCTTCCGCTCAATAATTCTTATTAATTACAAAAATAAGTTTCATAGAGTTTCAGGATTTTTGGAGCAGTGAAGAATAGGTTTCGAATGTTTGCTCCTTTTCCAGCCAGAATTCCAGCTGCCAGCATTCCCCCTCTTCATGGCAAACCTTGTAAAATAAGAGAGAATATCCATAAGTATTGATATATAATGTGTAATAACAGCCCATAATGCAATAAATATTAATATAAAAGCATGATGCAAAATGGACGTATCAACTCCCCCAAGCTTAGACCTCGCTTGTCCTCAAGCGGAAGCCGAAATCGAAAAATATGTCCACATGTTTAGAGATAGAGGTGTCGATAAAAATAAAATATGGACATGAGGGCATCATGATCATTCTTATAACAACAATATATATAGCTTTTATCATATGAATTCTTATGATCAATTAACGATCAATTCACAATGTCAAGCATGGTTCAGAAACTTCATTGGAAGCTAACAAACTATAATCTCAGTCATTGAAGCAATTGCAATTTATCGTAACATCAAAAAGAGTCAAGAATAGAGCTTTTCAGCAAGTCCACATACTCAACTATCATGTAGTCTTCTGTAATTGCTAACACTCACGCAATACTTGTGGTTATGGAGTTTCAGCCTGACACTGAGAAAGATAGGGGCTTATTGTGTTGCCTCCCAACGTTTTCACCTTTAGGTGATGTCAACAATAATAGTCCATGCTAACTTACACTCAATTGGATATATGTATCATGATCTTTCGAACACGAGGAGCTTGCCAAAGGATAAAATGAAAAAAAGGGAAAGGTGAAGATCACCTTGACTCAAGTATAAATTAAAAACATAAAGTAAAAGATAGGCCCTTCGCAGAGGGAAGCAGAGGTTGCCATGTGCGTTTAAGGTTGGATGCATAAAATCTTAATGCAAAAGAACGTCACTTTATATTGCCACTTGTATATGGACCTTTATTATGCAGTCTGTCGCTTTTATTGCTTCCATAACAAGATTGTATAAAGCTTATTTTCTCTTCACTAATAAGTCATACATATTTAGATAGCAATTTTTATTGCCTGCAACATGACAACTTACTTGACGGATCTTACTAAATCCATAGGTAGGTATGGTGGACTCTCATGGCAAAACTGGGTTTAAGGATATTTGGAAGCACAAGTAGTATCTCTACTTGGTGCAAGGAGTTTGGCTAGCATGAGGGGGAAAGGCAAGCTCAACATGTTTGGAAGGTCAATGACAATATACTTTAACTGAGATGTGAGAAAACATAAACCATTACGTTGTCTTCCTTGTCCAACATCAACTCTTTTAGCATGTCATACTTAATGAGTGCTCGCAATCATAAAAGATGTCCATGATAATATATTTGCATGTGAACCTCTCTTTCCTTATCGCTTCCTATTAATTGCAACGATGACCAAAACTACGTTTATCAACGCTCAACAACTTTTATGCCTCATACTTTGTATGTGTGAAGTCATCACTAACCATAAGATCAATATGAACCCTTTTATTCTTTCTACTTTCCCAAGATCATAGCAAGATAGCAAAGCCCTTGACTCAACACTAATCTTTATTATAGATAGCTCACGGACTCGATTACATAAAGAGATCACAAAGCAAAACTGAAAACTACTTGATATCAAAACTTCAATCTACTAGATCAAGATACTACTAAAAGGATCAAACTAAATAAAATAGTAAAGATAGGAGTGTGATGGTGATACGACACCGGGGCACCTCCCCCAAGCTTGGCAGTTGCCAAGGGGAGTGCCCATACCCATATGATTATGTCCTCGGAGGTGGTGAAGTAGGAGTTGTTGATGATGTAGGCTTGTCATCCATCTTCCAAGGCATAGGCTCACCATCATAGAAGGATGATCGAGTCTCCAGGATCCTTAAATCTGCAGCCAAACTCCCTCTTGAATCTATATTCATACTCACAGTTCTGGTTTTGCAGGTCATAGATCTGGGCTTGGAGGTGCTCGATTTTATCTTGAAGCTTGAAGATGGTTTCCCCAATGACTTTGGCATCTAGCTTGTGCTTGTTGGTGAACTCCGTGATCATCATCTGGTTGGCGTTGAGTCCATGCTCCACCATCCCTTGGCACTTGAAAACTTGCTGCTCCACAGCTTCGAGCTTTGTCTCCATGCTTCCGGTATGCTTTGGTCCCTCCACATCGCGGGTGTGCAGCACCCCCTCACGCATCTCAATGGTTTGAGGGTGTTGCAGCACCTCCGCGAGATAGGGGTTGATGACCCTCTCGAAAAACTTGTCATTGGGAGCACTTGGAGACGTCATGATGCTCTAGATCTGAAACAGAAACAGCTCGAAACAAAAACAGAGGATATTTGCGTGATACGGTGGTCAAAACCTTCAGGAGTTTATATAATGAATTTTTACCGACCAAAATACGTAACCTGCAAGAAAATGGAGTCCGGGAGGCACACGAGGTGGCCACGAGATAGGGGGCACGCCCAGTAAGGGTGGGCGCGCCCTCCACCCTCGTGGAGGCCTCGTGTCCTTCCCGGACTACTTCTTTCTTCCTAAAATTCTTAAATATTCCAAAACTGATAAAAAGTGCCATTAGAATTGTTTTGGAGTCGGTTTACTTACCGTACCACATACCTATTCCTTTTCGAAGTTTGGAACATTCTGGAAAGTGTCCCTTATGTATTCCTCCGTGGTTACGGTTTCAATAATATTAGTTTCCACATTAATAGGATTACCTGAGATATAATGTTTGGTTCTTTGACCGTTCACCACCCTCGGACTTGTGCCTTCGAAGTTGTTAATTCTTATGGCACCAGAACGATAGACCCCCTCGATAACGTAAGGACGTTCCCATTTAGAGAGAAGTTTTCCTGCAAAAAATCTTAAACGAGAGTTGAATAATAACACATAATCACCTACGTTAAACTCACGCTTTTGTATTCTTTTGTCATGCCAGCGTTTGACTTTTTCTTTGAATAGCTTGGCATTCTCATAGGCTTGGGTTCTCCATTCATCAAGTGAGCTAATATCAAACAACATCTTCTCACCGACAAGTTTGAAGTCATAGTTGAGCTCTTTAATAGCCCAATATGCTTTATGTTCAAGTTCTAGAGGTAAATGACAAGCTTTTCCATTAACCATCTTATATGGAGACATACCCATAGGATTTTTGTATGCAGTTCTATAAGCCCATAATGCATCATCAAGTTTTTTGGACCAATTCTTTCTAGATCTATTGACAGTCTTTTGCAAAATTAATTTGAGCTCTCTATTGCTCAACTCTACTTGACCACTAGACTGCGGATGACAAGGAGATGCGATTCTATGATTAACATCATACTTAGCAAGCATCTTACGGAAAGCACCATGAATAAAATGTGAACCACCATCAGTCATAAGATATCTAGGGACTCCAAACCTTGGAAAAATAACTTCTTTAAGCATTTTAATAGAAGTGTTATGATCAGCACTACTAGTTGGAATAGCTTCTACCCACTTAGTAACATAATCAACAGCAACTAAAATATGTGTATAACCATTAGAGGCGGGAAAAGGTCCCATATAGTCAAAGCCCCAAACATCAAATGGTTCAATAACAAGAGAATAATTCACAGGCCTTTCTTGGCGTGTACTAATATTACCAATTCTTTGACATTCATCACAAGATAAGACAAACTTATGGGCATCTTTGAAGAGAGTAGGCCAATAAAAACCAGATTGCAGTACCTTATGTGCAGTTCTATCTCCAGTGTGGTGTCGTCCATAGGATTTAGAGTGACACTTGTGTAGGATCTGTTCCTGTTCATGCTCAGGTACACAATGCCTAATAAAACCATCTACTCCTTCTTTATAAAGGTGTGGGTCATCCCAGAAGTAATGTCTGAAATCATAAAAGAATTTTTTCTTTTGCTGATATGTGAAACTAGGCGGTATAAATTTAGCAACAATGTAATTAGCATAATCAGCATACCAAGGAGCAGTACGAGTAGCATTAATGACCGCTAATTGTTCATCAGGAAAGCTATCATCAATAGGCAGTGGGTCATCAAGAACATTCTCTAACCTAGACAAGTTGTCTGCAACGGGGTTCTCAGCTCCCTTTCTATCAATAATATGCAAATCAAATTCTTGGAGCAAGAGAACCCATCTAATGGGTCTAGGCTTAGCATCTTTCTTTTCCATAAGATATTTAATAGCAGCATGATTAGTGTGAATAGTAACTTTGGAATCAACAATATAAGGTCTAAACTTAACACAAGCAAACACAACTGCTAAGAATTCTTTTTCAGTAGTAGCATAATTTCTCTGGGAAGTATCAAGAGTCTTACTAGCATACTGGATAACATTCAATTTCTTATCAACTCTTTTCCCTAAAACAACACCTACAGCATAATCACTAGCATCACACATAATTTCAAAGGGTAAATTCCAATCAGGTGGCTGAACAATAGGTGCAGTGATCAAAGCTTTCTTAAGTATTTCAAATGCTTCTACACAATCATCATCAAAGACAAAAGGAATATATTTTTGCAATAAGTTAGTCAGAGGCCTAGAGATTTTAGAAAAGTCCTTAATGAACCTCCTATAAAAACCGGCATGACCAAGGAAACTTCTTATACCTTTTATGTCCTTGGGACATGGCATCTTTTCAATAGCATCAACTTTAGCCTTATCAACTCCCATACCTCTCTCGGAAATCTTATGCCCTAAGACAATGCCTTCATTAAGCATAAAGTGGCACTTTTCCCAATTCAACACGAGGCTAGTGTCTTCACATCTCTGCAAAACTCGATCAAGGTTGCTCAAGCAATCATCAAAAGAGGATCCATAGACGGAGAAATCATCCATGAATACATCACAAATCTTTTCACAAAACTCAGAGAATATAGCCATCATGCATCTTTGAAAGGTAGCAGGTGCATTACATAAACCAAAAGGCATACGTCTATAAGCAAAAGTACCGAAAGGGCAAGTAAAAGTAGTTTTTGATTGATCCCTCGCTGACACAGGTATTTGAGAGAAACCAAAATAACCTTCTAGAAAGCAGAAATGTGTGTGTTTGGATAGTCTTTCTAGCATTTGATCAATAAAAGGTAAAGGGTAATGATCTTTCTTAGTAGCTTTATTTAATTTACGGAAATCAATTACCATCCTATAACCTGTAATAATTCTTTGCGGGATCAATTCATCTTTATCATGAGGGACGACAGTAATACCTCCCTTTTTAGGAACACAATGGACAGGGCGTACCCAATCACTATTAGCAACGGGATAAATTATACCTGCCTCAAGGAGATTTAGTATCTCCTTTCTTACCACTTCTTTCATTTTGGGATTCAGTCGTCGTTGAGGATCTCTAACTGGTTTGGCATCTTTCTCCACATCTATTTTGTGTTGGCATAGAGTGGGACTAATGCCCTTAAGATCATCCAAAGTATATCCAATAGCAGCTCGGTGCTTCTTCAGAGTTTTCAATAATCTTTCTTCTTCTTGCCCTGAAAGGTTTGCACTAATAATAACAAGATATATTTTATTTTCATCAAGATAAGCATACTTAAGATTATCAGGTAATGGTTTGAGTTCAAACACGGGATCACCCTTGGGTGGAGGGGGATCCCCAAGAATTTCAACTGGAAGGTTATGTTTTAGCATAGGTTCCTATTTAAGGAACACTTCATCTATTTCCCTTCTTTCCTTCATAAACATATCATTTTCATGGGTGAAGTCTTGTTATTAGTAGTCATGTGAATTTTTTATTCGTTTGATATTTTGATGAGATGTATGTTGTCTCTCCTATAGTGGTGTTATGTGAACGTCGACTACATGACACTTCACCATTATTTGGGCCTAGAGTAAGGCATTGGGAAGTAATAAGTAGATGATGGGTTGCTAGAGTGACAGAAGCTTAAACCCTAGTTTATGTGTTGCTTCATAAGGGGCTGATTTGGATCCATATGTCTAATGATGTGGTTAGGTTTACCTTAATACTTCTTTGTAGTTGCGGATAGTTGCAATAGGGGTTAATCATAAGTGGGTTGCTTGTCCAAGTAAGGGCAGTACCCAAGCACTGGTCCACCCACATATCAAATTATCGAAGTACCGAACGCGAATCATATGAGCGTGATGAAAACTAGCTTGACGATAATTCCCATGTGTCCTTGGGAGCTCTTTTTTCATTATAAGAAATTGTCCATGCTTATCCTTTGCTACAAAAAGGATTGGGCCACCTTGCTGCATTTTATTTACTTTCATTGCTTGTTACTCGTTACAATTTATCTTATCACAAAACTATCTGTTACCTACAATTTCAGTGCTTGCAGAGAAAACCTTACTGAAAACCGCTTATCATTTCCTTCTGCTCCTCGTTGGGTTCGACACTCTTACTTATCGATAGGACTACGATAGATCCCCTACACTTGTGGGTCTTCAAGACTCTTTTCTGGCGCCGTTGCCGGGGAGTGTAGCGCTTTTGGTGAGTGGAACTTGGTAAGGAAACATTTATATAGTGTGCTGATATTTTCTGTTACTTGTTACTATGGAAACTAATCCTTTGAGGGGCTTGTTTGGGGTATCTTCACCCCGACCAAAAGAGAAAAGAGTTGCTCCTCAACCTACTGAACCTACTGAAAATATTTACTTTGAGATTCCTTTGGGTATGATAGAGAAACTGCTAGCTAATCCATTTGCAGGAGATGGAACATTACATCCCGATTTACATCTTATCTTTGTGGATGAAGTTTGTGGATTATTTAAGCTTGCAGGTATTCCCGATGATGTTGTCAAAAGGAAGGTCTTCCCTTTATCTTTGAAGGGAGATGCATTGACATGGTATAGGCTATGTGATGATACTGGATCTTGGAATTATAAACGATTGAAGTTGGAATTTCACCAGAAGTTCTATCCTATGCATCTTGTTCATCATGATCGTAATTACATATATAGTTTCTGGCCTCACGAGGGAGAAAGCATCGCTCAAGCTTGGGGGAGTCTTAAGTCAATGTTATATTCATGCCCCAATCATGAGCTTTCCAGAGAAATGATTATTCAAAAAAATTATGCTCGGCTTTCTCTCAATGATCGCAACATGCTCGATACTTGCTGTGCTGGTTCTTATATGCTGAAGACTATTGAATTCAAATGGAACTTATTGGAAAGAATTAAACGCAACTCTGAAGATTGGGGTTCCGACGATGGTAAGGAGTCAGGTATGACACCTAAGTTTGATTGTGTTAAATCTTTTATGGATACCGATGTTTTTCGTGGATTTAGCGCTAAGTATGGACTTGACTCTGAGATAGTAGCTTCTTTCTGTGAATCTTTTGCTACTCACGTTGATCTCCCTAAGGAGAAGTGGTTTAAATATAATCCTACCATTGAAGTAAAAGTAGTCGCACCCATTACAGTTGAAGAAAAGACTATCACTTATAATGATCCTATTGTTCCTACTACTTATGTTGAGAAACCACCTTTTCCTGTTAGGATAAAGGATCATGCTAAAGCTTCAACTGTGGTTCGTAAGAGTAATACTAAAACATATACACCTCCTGAGCAAATTAAAGTCGAACCTAGTATTGCTATGGTTAAAGTTCTCCTGGATGATAGTATAGATGGGCATGTTATTTACTTCTGTGGTGAAACTGCTAATATTGCTAGACCCGATACTAAGATACATAGACCTGTTGTAGGCATGCCTGTTATTTCTGTTAAAATAGGAGATCATTGTTATCATGGCTTATGTGATATGGGTGCTAGTGCTAGTGCAATACCTATTTCCTTATACAATGAAATTATGCATGATATTGCAGCCGCTGAGTTAGAAGATATTGATGTCACTATTAAGCTTGCCAATAGAGATACTATTACACCATTCGGGATTGTTAGAGATGTTGAAGTCTTGTGTGGGAAAGTTAAATATCTTGCTGATTTTCTTGTTCTTGGTTCCCCACAAGATGACTTTTGTCCCATTATATTTGGTAGACCATTCTTGAACACTGTTAATGCTAAGATTGATTGTGAAAAGTATGTTGTTATAATTGGCTTGGGGGATATGAAACATGAGTTTAATTTTGCTAAATTTTGTAGACAACCCCATGATAAAGAATTGCCTAGTAAGGTTGAAATTATTGGTCTTGCTTCTATTGTCGTGCCTCCTACTGATCCGTTAGAACAATATTTGCTAGACCATGAAAATGATATGTTTATGAATGAAAGAAGGGGAATAGATGAAGTGTTCCTTCAAGAGGAACCTATTCTGAAACACAACTTACCTATTGAAATCCTAGGGGATCCCCCTCCACCCAAGGGTGATCCCGTGTTTGAACTCAAACCATTACCTGATAATCTTAAGTATGCTTATCTTGATTAAAAGAAAATATATCCTGTTATTATTAGTGCTAACCTTTCAGAGCAAGAAGAAGAAAGATTATTGAAAACTCTGAAGAAGCACCGTGCTGCTATTGGATATACTCTAGATGATCTAAAGGGCATTAGTCCCACTCTATGCCAACACAAAATAAATGTGGAGAAAGACGCCAAACCAGTTAGAGATCCTCAATGACGATTGAATCCTAAGATGAAAGAAGTGGTAAGAAAGGAGATACTAAAGCTCCTTGAGGCAGGTATAATTTATCCCGTTGCTGATAGTGATTGGGTAAGCCCTGTCCGTTGTGTTCCTAAAAAGGGAGGTATTACTGTAGTTCCTAATGATAAAGACGAATTGATCCCGCAAAGAATTATTACAGGTTATAGGATGGTAATTGATTTCCGTAAATTAAATAAAGCTACTAAGAAAGATCATTACCCTTTACCTTTTATTGATCAAATGCTAGAAAGACTATCCAAACACACACATTTCTGATTTCTAGATGGTTATTATGGTTTCTCTCAAATACCTGTGTCAGCGAAGGATCAATCAAAAACTACTTTACTTGCCCTTTTGGTACTTTTGCTTATAGACGTATGCCTTTTGGTTTATGTAATGCACTGATGTCTACTATACAACCTTCTTCTTGTAGACGTTGTTGGCCCTGCAAGTGCACAGGTTTGTAGGTCAGTAGCAAATTTCCCTCAAGTGGATGACCTAAGGTTTATCAATCTGTGGGAGGCGTAGGATGAAGATGGTCTCTCGCAAGCAACCCTGCAACCTAATAACAAAGAGTCTCTTGTGTCCCCAACACACCCAATAAAATGGTAAATTGTATAGGTGCACTAGTTCGGCGAAGAGATGGTGATACAAGTGCAATATGGATGGTAGATAAAGGTATTTGTAATCTGAAATTATAAAAAAAGCAAGGTAACTAATGATAAAAGTGAGCGTAAATGGTATTGCAATGATAGGAAACAGGCATAGGGTTCATACTTTCACTAGTGCAAGTTCTCTCAACAATAATAACATATAGATCATATAACAATCCCTCAACATGCAACAAAGAGTCACTCCAAAGCCACTAATAGCGGAGAACAAACGAAGAGATTATGGTAGGGTACGAAACCACCTCAAAGTTATTCTTTTGGATCAATCTATTCAAGAATTCGTACTAGAATAACACCTTAAGACACAAATCAACCAAAACCCTAATGTCACCTAGATACTCCATTGTCACCTCAAGTATCCGTGGGCATGATTATACGATATGCATCACACAATCTCAGATTCATCTATCCAACCAACACAAAGTACTTCAGAGAGTGCCCCAAAGTTTCTACCGGAGAGTCAAGACGAAAACGTGTGCCAACCCCTATGCATAGGTTCCCAAGGTCACGGAACCCGCAAGTTGATCACCAAAACATACATCAAGTGGATCACGTGAATATCCCATTGTCACCACAGATAAGCATGGCAAGACATACATCAAGTGTTCTCAAATCCTTAAAGACTCAATCCGATAAGATAACTTCAAAGGGAAAACTCAATCCTTTCACTACAAAAAAAAGACACATCCGTGACATTTTGGGCCGAACAAATTTTTTTTCTGTCATACATATGACACTTCTATGACGATAATTGTGACAAAACCCGGTATCATCATAGATGTGGTGGGCTCCTACTTCTATGACAAAAAATCATGACAGAAAATGAGCTTTTCGTCCTCGGCGGGCCGGAGACGCAGCTGCATGACATTCTTTGGGCCGTCCATGACGGAAAAAACCGTGGTAGAAGCAAGGGAGAGGAAAATTTCAGGGAGTTGCCGGTTACGGTGGGAGGTAGGGGGCCGAGCAATGTGTGTTTCTCTCGTACGTACGCGCGTGTGTGCGAGGCGTTGTCTCTAACTAAACCCGAGCGAGGCGTTGGGCTCTAACTGAACCCGAGTGATCGCACTGCAGGCTACGCATTACTGAACCCGAGCGATTGATCGATGGCTGTTAACTGAACCCGATGGAGCGATTCCTTCGGTACTGCTGCTAACTGAAGCCGGTCGATTGGATGAACAGTGAGCG
>NC_041385.1:741684147-741730862 GCF_002162155.2 Triticum dicoccoides | reverse complement strand
GGGGTGGATGAACAGCGAGCGGTGGCATTACCTCTGGATGAATAGGACCCCGTGGTGTGGAGGGCTGGATTAACAGTAGACGATGGTGGGGTGGCTGTGGAGGGGTGGTTGAACAAGACCCCGTGGTGTGGAGGGCTGGATGAACAGTAGACGGTGGAGGGGTGCCCGTGGAGGGGTGGTTGAACAGTAGCCGGTGGAGTAGCGAGCGGTGGAGGCTAGATGAACAGGAGCCCGTGGAGGCTAGAGGAGGTCGACGGTAGCCCGTGGAGGCTGGAGGAGGTCGGCGGTGGAGATGAACAGTATCCCGTGGAGTCCCGTTTTGCGGTACGCCACACCCCTCCCAATGAACAGGACCCCCGTTTCGACCATAGCGCTCCAACACAAGTCCGTTTCGTTCGTTTTGCGGTACGCCACACCCCTCCCAATCAACAAGGCCCCCGTTTCAACCGTAGGAGGTCTGTTTCGTCCGTTTTGCGGTACGCCACACCCCTCCCGATCAACAAGACCCCCGTTCGACCGTAGGAGGTCTGTTTCCTCCCTTTTGCGATACACTAGACCCGTCCCGGTGAACAGGATCCCGTTTCGAACGTGGCCGGTCAAACACAAGGCCGTTTCCTCCGTTGTGCGGTACGCCAGTCCTCGTTTCCATCGCCTATTCCGTTCAAGCCCTCCCGATGAACACGACCACGCATTCCGTTCCGACCCAGCCGGTTGGCTCCCACGCGTTCTGTTGCCTCCCGATGAACACGACGCGTTCCGTTGCCTACCCATGAACATGACGACGACGTTGTTTCTCCATTCCGACCCAGCCATGTACTTATGCGCGAGTGGGCGTTTGAGACCCTGCCCGTTTGTACCTACGTGGCCGTATTTTCTTTCTTGCACCCTCGCCGTTGTACGTACGTGTACACACTACGTGCGCGCCTCTACATCTACGACACGTGCGCGCCTCTACATCGACCAGTATGTACGTATAGGTCCGCGACCAGAATGACAACGCTACGTACGCTTCGACCAGGTGGGTCCCGACTGTCAGGCACTTCCTTGCGTGCGAAGATGTAGCTGGTGGGTCCTAGCAGTCAGGGGTGCGAATCGGTTTTTTCGGACGCACTTCCTTGTGTGCGAAGATGTAATTGGTGGGTCCCAGCAGACAGGGGGAAACATTTTTTCGCTAAATACGGTGGCCCGTCCGGTGGGTCCCCGCTGTCAGGTGGAGGAATAACTATTTTGCACGTAATAAGGAGGCACTTCCTTGCTGCGGCCGTGGACCCAGCTGTCAGCCTCTTCACGTATAGTCCACGTCCGATGGAAGCCATTCCTTGACCACGTTGACCACGCCGCGCCGAGAGCACCAGGGCGGTGGACGACGGCGAGGCCTAGGAAGGGGACGACACGGAGCTGGGGAAGACGCGGAAGTGGATGCCCACGCGTAGAGGAGTACGAGGGTTCACTGGTTCGCTGCGGTGTGCGGCTGCCGTCGCCGCAGAATAACAGGGGGTGTGGGTGAGTAGAGGGATGTCCTGGCCAGCGGTGGGAGTAGTAGGGGGCAGTGAGGCCTCCGCCGCATCGCAGCCGGCCACGGGAGGCAGGAGCACGAGGCACGACCGACGCTGGTTTGGGCAGCTGGAGCAAGAAGACCAGAGGTTGAAGAAGCACTACGTCTGTCGGATGGACATCGTACGGTCACTGGAGCTAGAATCATGCATATTGACTAAGTTGACAAAGCCCTCTGTCCCCGTCAACTTAGTAGGCCCACAAGTCAGCCTGCCACTATACTGGGTCCCAGCTAACAGGGGGAGTATTCATTTTTGTGCGTACTAAGGAGGCACTTCCTTGCATGCGAAGATATAGCTGGTGGGTCCGAGCTGTCAGCGGCGGTAACGTTTTTTTCGCGAAATACTGAGGCCCTTTCGGTGGGTCCCTAATGTCAGGTGGACGAATCACTATTTTGCGTGTAATAAGGAGGCATTTCCTTGCGTGCGGCCGTGGACCCAGCTGTCGGCCTCTCCACGTACAGTCCACTTCAGATGCATGTCGGTCATTGACCACGTTGACCAGGCCGTGCCGAGAGCACCAGGGTGGTGGACGACAGCGAGGCCTAGGAAGGGAACGACATGGAGGTAGGGAAGACTCATCAGTTGTTTCCCACACGGAGGGGAGTACGACTGAACGAGGGTTTACTGGTTCATCTGCCATCGTCGGAGAATAACAGTAGGTGTGGGTGAGTAGAGGGATGGCTAGGCCAGCGATGGGAGTATGGTGGGGTGGTGAGGCCTGCGTGGCAGCACAGCCGACCGCGGGGAGGAGGTAGCAGGCAGTCCCGCCGGCGCTTGTTTGAGCGGCTGGAGCAGGAAGAGAAGAGATTGAAGAAGCACGACGGCCGTTGGATGGCCATCCAACAGTCACTGCTTGTGTGTCAACCTTTTTTTTAGGAAAGCCTCAGATCTGTGGAAAACAGCATACAGCCCATCTGCCATTATTTCTAATAATTTATAGCCCATTTGCTAATTCTTAAGGTTTTTTTGGAGCCCATATTCTTTTTTTTAGCATTACAGCCCATATTGTGTCCATGGTTAAAAAATTATACAAAATTTTGCATATTTCGATGCGGTCCGAACTATTTTTAATCCCGAAATTTCGACTCACATTCAAACTGATTTTAAAACTAAATGTATATCAATATAAAATCCAACAAATTCTCCATGCATAAAAATTAATGTAATTTAAAATCTCAAAATAAAAAAAAGATATTTGAAACTAATTGCCGCTTTGATGTGTTTTAAAAATGTACTGCCCATTTCTCATTACTGATGGGCCATTTTCTCGGCCAGCCGAATGAAAGCTCTCCTCGTCTTGAAAGATTTGCAGCCCAACAGGCCTGACAAAGCGACTTACTTGGCAAATCACAAAAAAACTGGGATGTGGCTGTGGACCCAGCTGTCAGCCTCTCCACGTATAGTACTCTTCCGATGGAAGTCATTCCTTGACCATGTTGACCACGCTGCGCGGAGAGCACCATGGCGGTGGACAATAGCGAGGCCTAGGAAGGGGACAATACGGAGCCGGGGAAGACGCGGCAGTGGAAGCCCGCGCGGAGAGGAGTATGAGGGTTCACTGGTTCGGCTGCAGTGTGAGGCTGCCGTCGCCGCAGGGCCTGGCCACCGGTGGGAATAGTAGGGGGCGGTGAGTCCTCCGCGGTAGCACAGCCGGCCACAGGAGGAAGGAGCATGAGGCATGACCGGCGCTGGTTTGGGCGGCTAGAGCAAGACGACCAGAGGTTGAAGAAGCACTACGGCCGTTGGATGGACATCGTACGGTCACTGGAGCTAGAATCGTTCATATTGACTAAGTTGACAAAGCCCTTCGTCCCCGTCAACTTAGTAGGCCCACAAGTCAGCCTCCCACCAAGGTGGGTCCCAGCTAGCAGGGGGAGTATTCATTTTTTGTGCGTAATAAGGAGGCACTTCCGGTGGGTCCGAGCTGATAGCGGGGGGGGGGGATGTTTTTTTCGCGAAATACGGTGGCCCGTCCGGTGGGTCCCAGCAGTCAGGGGACAAACGTTTTTTTCGCAAAATACGATGGCCTGTCCAGTGGGTCCCCGCTATCAGTTGGAGGAATCATTATTTTCCGTGTAATAAGGAGGCACTTACTTGCTGCGGCCGTGGACCCAACTGAGACTCTCCACATACAGTATACTTCCGATGGAAGTCGTTCCTTGACCATGTTGACCTCGTCGCATTCCGTTGCATGCATGCGTCCATGGGCGTGGTGCATCCCCACTGTCAGCCTCTCACATACAGTCATCCTCCGATGACTCTCGGTTGTTGACCATGTTGACCACACCGTGCCGAGTGCACCCAGACTGGAACGACCCGAAGATGGGGAAGACGGGGCAGTGGAGTCGCAGATGGAGAGGAGTGGGAAACTTCACTGGTTTGGGTGCGCGGTAGCACAGCCGCGATGTCACCCACGTGAGACAGGAGCAAGAACAGAGGTTGAAGAAGGAGCACGGCTGTTGGATTAACATCCAACGGTCCAGCTGCTAGAATCATTTGTTGATTAAGTTGACAAAGCCGTGCGTACACGTCCGCTTAGCAGGCCCACAAGTCAGTCACCAAATCTGACGGGTCCCAGCTGTTAACGGGATGAATATTTTTTTTTGCAAAACAAGGAGGCACTTCCTTCCGTGCGAAGATACAGCCGGTGGGTCCCAGCTATCAGGTGGAGGAAACATTTTTTCCAGCTTAATAAGGAGGAACTTTCCTTGCGTGCGACCATAGACCTCGTGGGTCCCAGCCATCAGGCTCTCCATGTACAGTCCTCTTCCGATGACTCTCATTTGTTGACCACGCGGCATCGAACACAGCGAGGCGGTGGACGACAGCGAGGCCCCGGACCGAAACGACTCGGAGATGGGAAAAACGCGGCAGTGGAGTCGTAGATTGAGAGGAGGAGAAGGGTTATAACTGGTTCTGTTGCAATTCATATCAAACTCAGGTTCACAGGACACGTTCATATTCATAGCCAACATTCACTATCAACAACTCAAAAGATTCATATATACACAAGCTCAGCATATCTATGCATCCAAATGATTGATAGATCACACGACAATATTCATACATAATTCACAAAAAGATTCAGATATACACATGTTCAGTATGTTTATGCATCCAAATGATTGAGATCACAGCCAATATGATCCATGGATGAACTTTAATTACCTAGGGTACAGACTGGTAAATGGTGTTCAATCAGAGGTACTTCTTGCTAAAATTAGTTCTTGTACAAGTAAACTTTCGAGTACATAAGAGGCAGCACAGACAATCTGAACTTTGCTTGTAGGTTTATCCTCAAATAGTGGCCTCGTGCCGAAGGAGGTTTGAGCAACTTGGCCACTACTTTCATCCAACTAGTTTACTGGCTCATCTTGGTCCTGTATCTCGCCAAAATTCTACATTGCAGACGAGAAAGGAGGCGGTTGAGAAAATGAACCACCCAATTTTTTTGTGCAGTTCAACTGAAATGGAGCATCCTTGGCGTGCAGAATGATTAAGTCCTAGATGAATATACGCATCAACCAACTTGTCTGGAATCTTTAGACTCCATGCCATATAGTTCGCTACCATATGTGCCGATAACCAAAAGGCACAAGTTGGGACCAAAGACTGGACTGCGTTTTTTTGGGCTATGCACCAAGCAATATTTTTGGCGTTCACTCTCCTAATACTTGGAGTTTGACAATTGGTTGACACCGGTTGATACTCGAATGAATATAGGCAGTTCTTGTCAACATCGATGCTTGTCTGACTGAACTTTGGAGTACATAGCAACAGCATAAGTACCTGTCCATCTGATCATTTTGTGCAGTTCTACTGAAATCACCTGATGTAATGATTTGCCTGCGAGTTCAGGCTCCAAATTACTCCTTTATGAAATCGGCAAATAGTAGCACAATACCAAATTACCAATACATATGACAGGCACAATAATCATGTTAAAGACCAGTACCAACCTGTGTGAGGTAGCATATCAATTACTATTTCCTTTGACTGGAAGTCGAGGTAAGCCAAGCGACTGACAGCAAAGGAAGAAAGCAAGCGGGGATTAGCGACTGACAGGAAAGGACGGAAGCTGTTGAGGCAATGAAGCACCCCAAATTTTTGTGCAGTTCCACCAAAATTGAGCATCCCTGTTGGCACATATATTGATAGAGTGAGATTACTGTAATAGTGGGACTAGTTGATGAAACATACACTAACAAATAGAAGCACCCTCATTATCTTAATGGGTAAAGTTAGCAACATGGTAGTCTTGCTTAAAGAGAGGTATTAGTTTATTTAATCAGTGCCAATTAGCTCAACTCAACACTCAAAGCATTTCCATTTATCATAGGTTGCAAAACTTAAAAGTGCAAAGATAAAGGAGTTTCTCATGACAGTAGCACGATACAAATAGAGATGACAGCAAACTAATATGGATGAAGGCCTTAGGCCTGTACGAACCTGAGAAAAAAAGCTTATTCATGTAGTCCCATAAGAGATGATAAATCACACACTGGAATCACACAATAGTATATATTTTTGTAAACTTCAAATGTATGGTTGAAATCACTCTTGTTTACCAGTGCTGAGATTATCTCGAAAGATTATCAAGAACTTCCAACAGAGTTAAAGCACTGGCTGGGATACAGGTCATTGTATTGTCTTGTGTAGTTCCACTAAAATGTATGATAGGCACAACATGATCCCTGTTTGCACAAGTAGGAACAAGGTGAAACCTTCATTTTCTTAGTGAGAAAGAATAGGAAGACATTAGCATATTACTCAAATAGTAGCATCAAATTCATGATGGACAATACGCAAAACATTGCCTCATTGAACCAATGGCAATAAATTGACATGCAAGACAATAGCACTATTATGTCATGACACTAATAATATTCCCTCCCTGCTCCACCACATGATTCACCTCCATAGACAAACATTCACACGTACATGATTCAGCATAGGGTCCTACTAAAGATTTGTTTAACTCCAACAGGAAAATTAGGCAGTAATAAATTAGTGGTACTTAAGTGGTCCTAATTAATTAAGTGAGACAGCAGAAGTGGAATGGCTCCCTGGAGGATCGTCTCACATGTAAGGTAGTCATTGTCGGAGCCCTTGAATAGCCTCGACTGAGGCCTCTGGCTTCAGCAAGATCGCCTTGGCACTGTTTATTCTTCTTCTTCCTCCTCTTCATGCTCTGTTTCTCTTTCTCCTCACTAGTTGGTGAAACCAAGTACATGATTGGCCTTCTAATTCAGAATTGGTTTTTTCAGTGAGGGAGTACAATTGTACTAGTAAAAAACATCATTATTTTCTCATGGCAGTCGGAAAATAGAGATGAACACATTCATTAAACATCATTCTTACCTAAAGGAAGGTTATGGCGCCAATATGGATGATGAGGATTGGAACACAGATCTCCCTTTGTGCAGTTCCACCAAAATGAACCAACTGTTCCATCTGACATTCTAGTTAAACAACACAAAAGTCACTTCTTTTAAGAAGAGTTTTGTGCAGTGCACCAAAAGGTCACAATAGCAACCAGGTGAATTGGATATCCCTGTTTGCACAAAAAGGCACAGAGGAAACAGTCAGAGTCTCAAAGAATTACAGGCAAAAACATTTGGCTAAACTTGTCAGAGTCTCAAACAATTACAGGCAAAAACAGTGGCATGGCTTCATTTTTACCAGGGACATTATATTAAGAACAGCTAAGGCTGCGTTCGGTTCACAGGTTTGGTGCAGGATTTTTGTAGGAACACAATTCCTACCGTATTCTTTCCCTTCCAACCATTTGGAACACGGGAAAGGTGAATAGTGTTTCATAGGAAAGCTGGTCTGGTAGTACTGATTCCATCGGATTAGAAACATCCACGCGCTGCTCATTGGCCCTGTTTGGATACTCTAACACAGTTAGAGTTAGAGTTATTTTCTAACCCACTCTAACCCAAATAAGCACCTCTCCATCGGGATAGTTGGGTTAGATGGAACTAACCCACTCTAACCCTCCCTGTTTGGATACTTTTGGGTTATTTAAGCCCCCAACTAACCCAAACTAGCTCTAACCCCATGATCCAAACAGGGCCATTGTTTGGGCGGAAGCCCGAGGCAGGTGCTCGCTGCCATGCGTTAGACAGGTTGTTGTGCTGTGTTTGCCGGAATAAAAAATCAACCTATGTGTGGTACGTGAGGTGAGGACAAGAGTAGTCACTGTGCAGCTGAATAAACAAATAGCATCTCATACTGCCAAGCATGCTACTCTAAAAAAACAAATCTGTACATTTCGTAGTCCATTCGAACACATTCTCTTGAGAGTTTCCTCCGATTCGCTGTTCCATAGTTTTATACCTACATTCCTTTCCTATTCCTCTATTTTCATCAAGACCTATGTTTTCTGCCCCTTGATTCCGACTGGAGCCTAAATATTTGGTATAAGGGCATGGGACAGTGGGTGCACCAGCAGTACAGCACCATGTACATAAACAAGGGCATAAAGTGGTGATTCATAGTTTGTTGCCCCGAGAAACAAACATCCAAGAAACATATCTAGGTTGGTCCCATTTTTGTTCACTCTAGCCACCTACTCCTATGTGTGGATAGCAAATCTAGTCCTGGTCATACCACTGTGTATAGTGTTACCCCTATATTTCCCTTTTCGACCAAGAGACCGGTTGGATGACCAGTCTGTACTACTTTCATCCCTTTTCCTTCCTGTTTGTACCAAGTCCGATGTACATACTAAATTCCCCCACCCCCATTTTATTTCAATGACAAGTATTTTCGGACGGAGGGAGTACAAGATTCGACTCCATGAAGTAGCTTTACCTCTAACAATAGAAGAAAAAAATAGGTGACGTTGGACCATCCAATCGAGAGGGGCTGAGAGGTAGAAAATGATGCACATGCAGCGACGTAGCGAGCTGGGGAAGTAGAGCTAAGGCGGTTTCAAACGAAGATATACCTGAAGGTCGTCGGGATGTGGATAGGTGGGCGGTGGGAGGCCGGATCCGCCCACAGGCAACGACGAAGGGATCGGAGGACCTCCCGCACCGGCGCTCGGCCAGAGATAACGGTGTGGCCGGCAATGGGTCTCCTCCCTCGCTATCGACGACAGCCTAAACGCTGCCCCTCCTCCCCTTCACCGGCGGAGGGGGATACGTCCGGATCTGTAACCAACGGTGAGAATAGAAAGCCAGTGTTTTTTGAAGGGAGAAAGACAGGGTTACTACCCCTATCTTGTTTAGATCTGGAGAGGATGAGAGTGTGTGAATAGAGCAGCCCTAGCAAGCAAGCGCGGAGGCTCCGGCCTATATATAAGTAGTGGGGTAGTTTTCCTTTTTCACTCCATCAAAACAATCGTTTAAAATTGTGTACTACTACATGCCAGGTCGCGTTTTTTTAGTTGTTGATTGTTTTTTGAGATAGCTACCCGCTTGTTCCAAGTGGTGTTACGGTGTGCCAGGTCGCACTCTGTATCATTCAAGTCTGGTAGTACTACAAGTCCCTCCATTAAATGAACAACCACCCCCTCGTAAAAATTGTGAACAAGCCCATGGCTAAAATTAGCGGAAACGTGGGTTGCCCCAACATGCATTATTATTTATATTTTCTACTCCCTCCGTTCCTAAATATAAGTCTTTTTTATTAGCCACACCTAAGACAAGAATTTTTTTATGAGCAGTGAACCCCACATGTCATAGACACAAAAATTGTGGCAAGATTCCCTTAGGCAAGCCAAAGTGTGTCTAACAATTTGAGCAACTCAGGTTAGGCAAGTGTGGCAAGTGTGGGAAAAATAATGTGGCAACATAAGACAAACATAGTCACAATCCAAATAGCCCCGTGGTTTTTTGTGACATGCATGAAAATTTGGTTAGTTAAATTTATAGTCAAAATTTGGCAAGGTGCATCAAATCAACACATGCAAGTATCAAAAGGAAAGTCATGGCATGCATGCATGCGTTGTACTCCCTCCGTTTCCAAATATAAGTCTTTTTAGAGATTGCAACAAGTGACTACTCCCTCCGTTCCTAAATGTAAGTCTTTTTAGGGATTCCACTACAAACTACATACGGATGTATATAGACATATTTTAGAGTGTAGATTCACTCATTTTGTTTCGTATGTAGTTCATAGTGAAATCTCTAAAAAGACTTATATTTTGGAATGGAGGGAGTACATATGAAGCAGAATATGTCTACTCCTACATACGAAGTAGCGCATTTGAAATGTGTAAAAAGACTTTTATCGAATGCAGTGCTTTGATGTGTCGCGTCAACTCGTACAAGCCCGAGAAATTTGATTACTATGATGCCCTCTCCCTCATGGACTGAGCTCCGGTGCCTTAACTGCACATGCCTTTGGCTGCATGACAGGTGGGCCAACCACCTGTTGGGCCCACCTGTCATGGACGCAAAGGCAGGAGCAGTAAGTAGAAGCTTTCGCTACACGCTATCCCTCCCACACGAGGTCGACGGACATGCAACAGTGGATTCGATACTGTAGAAGTAGGAGTAACATCATTGTTCGTCTTCTCGAAGAGGCGAAGAGCCAAGTGCAAACCGAATGTGGCAGTTGCGAACACACGCATGGTGCAGTTCCTTGGAGTACTAGCCAGGCTCTTGCATGAGACAAAATTGCTATTTTTTAACAATTAAACTCCATTATCCATTGGTTGATACTCATTCTGCATAGGTCCACGCGCTTAGCACAGTTTCCTCCTGGGGTCACCAATGTTTATTTGCTAATTAATAGCATTCCATGCAATGAACTAGCCATTGCAAGTCATTAAAAGCATGCACACCTCTCATCTCTTATTGGTTGATACGTATGTCAAGAAACAAGAAACAAGGTAGAAGTTAATGCACCGCGCCTAAGTGTTTTGGGACTATTTGGTTTTCCTAAGATGACTTACACACCTAGATGGAGGGAGTAGTATAGACCTGTAAACCGGAAAGGAGTATTTGCCTTTCTAGAGATTTCAACAAGTGACTAGACTTCGGCTCAAAAAAAAAACAAGTGACTAGACTACACCGTGTGCAGTACCCCCTCCCTTCCGGTTTATAGGGCTCAAATCTCAAATCTCATGAACCAAGGCATTTTGCGATTGGAGGAATGTATCTCGTACTTTACAAAACTACCCTAATTAAACTCATGCATTAATTACGTAGTTCTCTCGTTTTCCTCTCCGCCTTGGTCGTGGTGCACAATATTGAGAGAGTGCTTGGATACGTTTTAGTCTCATGACTAAAAGTAGTGGGACTAAAACTTGTTAGCCTCATCCATGCTTGGATCCAAATACTAAAGAGACTAAAATCAAGTTAATGACATTTCAAAGCATCCAGGCCCGCGTGCCATCCACCAAATCACAGCGAGGTGCTACAGTCGAGACTCACCTGTCACCCGGGTGTGGCCGTCATGACCCGTCATATCACAAAACCCACACCTTTACCAGCAGTGGTAAGGTGGCCTCCAAGTTGGACTGGACAAAGAAACCATCATTTCATTGGAACGCTCGTTCAAGCCCTTTCTTCCCTTTCTTGAAGAAAAACTCACTCCAGGCTACTCACTTCTGCCATTTTTCTTCTCTACCGACGAAGGAAAGGTGGGTGAATCAGTTATGCTGCTATATTTTCATTCCAATAATCTTCTTTTTGTGAAGCACCGACCGATTCTCACATCCTATTCTTTTCCCGTTTTCATTGCGATTGTGGTTTCCTTTCGATTGCTTTTTGTTTGTCAGTTCATTGATGGATCCTGGAGCACTAGGCAAAGAGTTATCGGCAGACAACCCACTGGAGACAGCGATCTCTAGGAAGCGAGCAGCAACCAACGAGTTGACCATGTTGGCGGGCCAACCCATGGAGACGAAGAACTCCAAGAAACAAGCACTGGCCAAAGAGTTGAGGACGTTGGCGGACGAACTCCTCAAAGAAAGTTGTAAGAACAGCAAGGGCCCCACCGTGCCTACCCCAGGAGCTCTAATTGCCACCTATGTGAGGCTCAAGACTGAGTTTGAGGAGATAGTCGCCGTTGAGAAGCAGTATTCCCCTGGCAAGGTGATGGCCCCCATCGAGGATGAAGAGATGGCCCCCGAAGGGATGAGATCCCCCGGTGAGCTGCACAAGGTAAAAAATAATGGCTTATTACCATAGTTGTGGTTTTTGATTATTTGCAATTTGCTTGCTAATATGTGAGTGTTGTGTAGGTGCCGGTGGTTGTCCTTGATGATTCCGATGTCGTGGCCCGTCCTGTTAGCATCGCCCCAGAGATCGATTCCGATGCCGCTGTCCATCCTGTGGACATCACCCCAGAGACCGATTCCGATGTCATGGTCAGTCCTGTGGACATCGCCCCAGAAATCGATTCCCATGCCGCTGTCCGTGCTGTGGTCATTGCCCGAGAGATCGATGACAAGAAATAGTTGGTCGCGCTAATCCTTCAGGTTAGTTTGCATTGCCATGTGTTTAATTACCAGAACGATGTGTGTTATCAAACCATCTTAGGGCTAGTGCACTGTCTTGTGTGGGCGGATCTTGCTACTTTTGTTTGATAGTGAATCATGCGATGAATCATGTGAACCCTCTCCAAGTTATGGAAACAGATGTATCCTCACCAGCTTTTGATGTAATATATGGCATGCTTAGATGTAAGTTTGAACTATTTATCATATCAGCAGGGCTAGTTTGATGATTCTTGGTGTTAGTAGGGTAGCTACTGTGCGAGCTATAATACTTGCAAAACACTCACCGAAGAGAAACGTTGGGGCTCATGAGCTCGTGGTACGCTTATACTTATCCCTCTTCGATCGACCAATAGCCCTAGCTCCTAAAATTGTAGGCTTAGCGATTGATCAGACAATAGTCGACATACATTCAGGCCTCATTTGGTTCATAGGGTAGGAAAATCGTAGCAAAAGTACAGAGAACGTGCAACACAAAATCATAGCAGTGCAGAGACATACTCCCTCCGTTCCAAAATAGATGACCTAGGCGGGCTAGTTTGGCCTAGTGGGTTTCAACGATATGACGTGGTACAGTGTCATCCAGTCTTCGCGTGTGGTAGCAGTATTGCGGGTACAGTAAGTTTTCTTGAAGAAGCGGAATTCAACGAAGTCATGATGGTTCCTTCGTCCGAACAACTTACGGTGGGAAAGGTTGGGCCTGCGATACGACCGGGATAGACCAGGATAATTTTGTGCATGGCAGGTGGACCAGGATGGTCGACGTCCCATGTGTCGGCGAATGAAAGTATTCTTTCCGATATAGAGGATGAGCAATGAGTATTCATTGTTTATTTTTGATGAAAGCTATTGTCTCCACTGTTACTCCTTGACTTTGTCAATGCCTCTCTCTCCTCCACATAAGCGGGGACTACTTGCTATGCATGCAGCGGGCAGCTGGCGTCTTGAGGGGTCAGGGCAGAGAGAGCGGGCTCCGGAAGCGGTCCAGACTCCAGCATGGCCCACCTCACATTATCACCATATATTTCTTGGAGTCCGTGCGCGGCGGGCGGGCGATCTCTTCTCCCTCCCCCGGTTCTCTCTTCTCAGCCGACGCCCGCCGAGCGGTTAGATTTCGGCTATTGACGGTTTATTCAATTACGGTCCCACATGTCAGTGAAACTGCAAGATAACATGTGTCCCCTTTGGTGAGCGGCGTGCGAGCCGGACTGTCGGGGTTGCGACGCGTACAAGTCGTAAGTGTGCCGCCTTTTCCTTTAGAACTTGCGAAGCGTAACATTTTCGCGCGATCGATTGATAGAAATCCAGAACAAAATGACGAGGGCGGTGCTTTCCCGCTCGGTAGGCGGGCTAGTTCGAGTGATATGACATGCTATAGTGCCGTCCACTTGCTCCATTTTTATGTAAGCAAGAGTTTACACTCATACGCGGGAGGAGTGCGAAACACCGCAGATCTGATTTTGATCAAGGGATAACTGTTCCCTGCCAAATGATGGAGGATTGTTAGCGATTATAGCATGATAGTTAGGGCATCTCCAGCGCTGGCCCACAAATTTACATCGGCATCTGTCCGAGGACACTGATGGATGCCATCCGATGCTGCCCGCATACCTTTCGACAACTATATGAACTAACCGGACGAAATTTGTGCAAACAAAGCAAATTACAAAGTAACCAGATGAAATTCATTACATTTCGAAAACTTTTCCTACAAACTGGATGAAATTCATTACATATTTTGCACAAACCGTACTAAACCTACTATAAACCTAATCTAAACAATCGCTGGCGCCCGACCACCAAGTCCGGCCATGAACCCGAGAAACTAGGCCATTGCCTTTGCCTCCTCCTCATCCGCCTCGATAACCTCCTCCTCCGGTTGGAGCACAAGGTTATGAAGATTTCCGCCTCCACGTCGCTGTCAAGCGGCTAATCGGCCGCCGATGTTTACCCCACCAAGCTTGGTGTCGACTGAGTGGAGTAGCGATGGCCTTCCCGTGACCAGAGCGGCGGTGACCTACCGTGTACTACTCTTCCTCGCTGCCGGCTACGCCCACGCACGCGCGCCGGCTTCGTGGTCGTGGCGGAGGAGGGTAGCCCGAGGGGTGCCGACAATCTCCTTTGTTTGCTCCTGCGGCAGTACATCGAAGAGAGCTTTGGAGCACGCCCGGAGCGGAGCCGCCGATGTCCCTTGTCTGCTCCTGCGACAGTACGTCCAAGAGAGCTTCAGAGCGCCACGGGGCCATGGTTGAAGTGGTGCCGATAGAAGGAAGGGACCGGAGGAGAATAAGTGTGGGTCTTTGGCTATGGCTGGGAGCTGGGGCTCAAGTTAATATAGCGGGCGAATGGCAATGAGCCGCGGCAGACGGATGGACAACTGGCGCCGGAGTAGGTTCATCGGGCGTGAATGCGGACGCTGCTTTAGTGACTTAACTGCAGTTGTGTTTGGGTGTCTGACATGTGGGCCCAATGGGCGTCTGGCCCGCATGTCAGTGACACACCAATTGCACCTGTAGTTAAGTCCAGTGAATGCGGCATTGACATTCTGGAGAGACGGTGACCGTTTCAGGTGCATGCGGACTGTTTGACTGGTCAACCATAGAAATACGGAGCTATACACTGAGCCAGCGACTGTATAATCACCATATCTCGTATACAATGATCAAAGTGAGCTATGAAGACAAGTTCGATGACCGCCAATGCATTTTACTCGGTAATAAATGACCAGGATTGAAGGGGAACCCTAATTTGCTTCGTCTTCTATCCTTGAGCTCTTGACAAACCAATGCACTATACGGTTGTCCGGCCACTCCACCCCAGAGCTCTCACCAAGCGTCGTTTCATGCCACCGCGCCGCACACTAACCGGTAAGGCAGCGATGGCATCCCGCCACGCCGAGTTCCTCGCCGCCCACGGACACACACAAAATGGTAGGGAAGCGATGGCATCCCGCCGTGCCGAGTTCATCACCGCTCGCGACCTCACAACTATGTGGGAGGAATTTGAAGATGCCAAGGCCGAATGGGCGGTAGAGCAAGAGGCGGCCAAAGCCGCACAGAGGGAGCGGAAAAGTCAGAGAGCACTCAAGAAAAGAGAGCCCCGCCGCTGCAAGAAAGAAAACGACGCACGCGCTGCTGCGGAGAGGTCGGCGGAGATCCAAGCATGGTGGGGTGTCGCCGACAAAGCCGGGAAGGAGAACGACGGCGTCTGGCCAGCATGTGAGAAGTAGTAGTACTAGTAGTTAGTGTGTGTGTCTGTGTCTGAGTACGAGTATGTACCAGTACTACTAGTTACTACTGTAGTTTTTAGAGCAAATTACCAGTACATTAGCCTAGACTAAGTGGAAAAATTCCTATCCTATGCATCAAATGGCATCTCTTTCTCTATAGGAATTGAGATGCATGTCATCTCACTTCCTATGATTTTCATATTCCTATCCTATGAATGAAAGGAGGCCTCTGTTGGAGTAAATACTGTAGCTAGCAGTACTGCTGGTACAGTAGTTTTCTTCAAGAAGCGGAATTCAACGAAGTCATGATGGTTCCTTCGTCCGAGAAACTTCAAAGTGGGAAGTGGGCCTGTGATTTGACGGCTCATTAGTCATTGTTATTGCGGCACGACGACCTGGGTGACTCTCCCTTGGAGTTCTGCGTCCATGGCAAGTGGACCAGGATGGTCGACGTCCCACATGTTGGTGAATGGAAGTAGTCTTTCCGATATCGAGGAGCAAGGAAACCGCATGGTATAGTATCACTGCTGATTGGTTCGCAAAAAACTAGTCACTGCCGTTTTATAATTATTTTTTATTTCTGATGAATGCTAGCATTTCAACTCTTACGACGAAGGGTGCCAAACACGGCACGTGCTGGATGTCCCACACGTCAGTGAAAGGACTGGGACATGAACAATGTGGTAGAGCCCAGCGTAAAAAACAGCGTGGTAGAGCGTCTCCACTTCTTCCACTTCTGGGTCGGAGACCACACATAGTAGTACTTAGCTGTATGAACGATACAAAGTGCGACCTGGAGAGAAAGACACATCTAGGTGGAAGGTCTCGGGGCATACACGTAAACAAATATAAAAGTTAATATGTGCCTCCAACTAATATAGTAGTAGAGTACTTAGACATGTACTCCATAACATCACCGTGCATTGCACGTACAACATTTAGTGGTAGTACGTAGTAAGAGACAAATGCCGCCCAAGAGTTCCCTTCTCGACCTACTTTTGGGTGTTTGGTAGAGTGTATGGAGGGTGCATGAGTCCACACTAGTTTAGCACAAATACACTAGAAGCATGCATGAAGAGAGCATGCGTGAAGAGGGGTGTTGAGTTGAGCATGCATGAAGAGGGAACAACTATGCTGAGACGAGAACGCAACCAAACACACCCTGTATGCCGCGCATGTTCATACCATTTGTGCCTTTCTACTTCACTTACTGCGCTACATTACTCAGGTTCGTACGTCCACTCCTGGTTACATGTCCGTCTCGTAGTTCCAGTGCCACGTGGTCTTCATATAGATGGAACGATCATTGCATAACACGTGCGCCTTGATGCTAGATGTCTCACGTGTTGGCAAAAGGATGAACAAAGCTCACATAAAAAAATAGAGTGGAAGAACATATATTCCGGACGACCGAGAAGGAGCAAGGAACCTCGTGGTGGAGCGTCTGCACTCATAATATTTAATATTATTCAGCGATATAAAATTAACCAATCATCTCCATAGTGGACTGGAAGAGTACGAAACACGACAGCCCAGTGTAGTTACATCATACTAGTACATGGCTAACCCACGCTATCACCATATTTCTTGGCTTCCGTGCGACACCTATCTCTAGTAATGCAGCAACCTGTATCGCTTCTCCCTCCTCGTCTCTATCAAAGTGTGGTGGGCTGGCGTTTCTGCCGTCTATTGAGGTCGGTTAACTATCACATGTTAGCGACATGCCAAGAGCATTCTAAAAAAATTCCTTTCACGTTCCGTTTTCAAAAAGGAAAAAATCCTTTCACGTACGAATTTGCCTGTATGCTTTGAGCAACTTGCATGTCCTATACTGCTCCTGTTTGATACTCTAACTTAGCTAGAGGTTAGACTAACTCATGACTAACCCTGAACTAACTGTAGCCAAAGAGGTGTTTGGGTGACAGGGTTAGATTGACAATAAATTCACTTCATGGAGACAGAAAAGTGATTTTTCAGTGGTCCCAATGAGAACTATCTCCAGTTAGCACCTCTTGGGTGGGATAGTTTTTTTTGGTGGGTTCGGTGCAACTTGATCCAATTTAAACCCTCATGCTTGGATACTTTAGGGCTATTTGAGCCCCAACTAGCTCAAACTAACCCTAACCCATGGATCCAAACAGGGCCTATGGCCAGTCTTGACGCGGAGCAGTCGCGTGCACTGGGAAGTGGTGCGGGTTGGTGCGGGTTAGCAGTAGCGCGGGACATAAAACGCGCTGCTGATAAGGATTTAGCAGCAGCGGGCTTTGGGATACGGCGCTACTGCTAACTGGGACAAAAAAGTGTGGCAATTTGAAATTTACCAGCAGCGACCCGGAAAAAGCGCGCTACTACTACATACTTAGCAGTAGCGCGGTTCTTGCGACCGCGCTACTGCTACTTAGAGTTAGGTGAACATCGCCGGTCGATATTTGTAGCAGCGCGTTTTAGGCCGAGCGCGCTACTGCTAAATCCTTATCAGCAGCGAGTTTACAGGACACGTGCTACTACTAGTTAGCAGCAGCGCTCCTTTTTGAACCGCGCTGCTGCTAAGATTCTGTGTATTGGCTTTTCCCTAGTAGTGATTGTTTATCATACGCGTAAGGTTGGATGAAGGGTGGTAGGAACAAATGCTCCGCCTAGAGCATGTGTGTGTGAGATGGAGTCTTAGAGTGTGTGTGGTGTGTGTGTGTGAGAGAGAGAGAGAGAATGAGAGAGAGAGAGGAGAGAGAGAGAGAGAATGAGAGGGAGAGAGAGGAGAGAGAGAGAGATGGAGTCTTAGTTTGTGTGTGTGAGAGAGAGAGAGATGGAGTCTAAGTGTGTGTGGGGGGTGCGTGTGTGTGTGTGTTTGTGTATGTGTGTGTGAGAGAGAGAGATGGAGTCTTAGTGTGTGTGGGGGGGAGTGCGTGCGTGCGTGTGTGTGTGTGTGTGTGTGTGTGTGTCCCGGGGTCCTCTATGGCGGATGTAATTTAAGTGTGCATGGCTTCATCATAGAGAGGTGTTCTGTATGGCAGAGGCCACCAACGATGGGGTGCGAGAGAGAAAATGCCCGTAGGAGGGAAGAGAAGGTGCGTCCGCGTGAGAGGAGTCGACATCGAGAGAACGTGTTTGTTCGAGAGACACCACGGAAGACTACTATATATCGATGGTGCATGTAGGCGGGAATTAAACAAAGGGATTGTCTTATTGGTTTCGGGGATATAGGGGAAGAGTGAGAGGCGCGCGGGGCGGGGGGTAGCTAGAAGGAGATTGTTAAGTGTGAGTGTGTGTTTTGCCCATCCAGGCGGAAGTTATGTGCACAAAAGAGGAGAACGATTTGATGTGACGTTAGGATTGAGGGTAATTAACTAGGTATGGAGACATAGAGACCTTGAACGTGCATGTGTGAGAGGTATACATGTATACGTGGGATGTGTGTGCGTGCGCGCGCACATGATCGAGATAAAAGAAAGAAGACATAAGTCCTAAGATCAACGACATGGGAGAGACGGATCGGTATGACAATATGCATGCATGTGAGAATGCAGGGAAGAAGGCCCGACAATTGAGCATGTGTTTTTGTCTTTAAGAGATAGTGGCGTGGGCTAGAGCATGCATCTATGACGAGCAGAGGGGGTGAGGCGCAATGATTGTGCAAAAGAGATCAACCTATAAATGCATATGTATGGATAGACATATATAGTGTGGGTGATAGGAAGCAAGACTCCGTGCAAGAAAGAAATGTTGACGGAGAAACTATAGATAGATACAGAGATGGATATGCTAGCTAGAGAGACATCCGTTAGTTTGGGTGTTGGAGATGACCGTCGGGTGGTTCAAAGGGTGAAGTTATATATGTGTGTGAGCAGGCACTTGACTGCATGCATGTAGAGAGAAACATATGTAGTGTGTGTGATAGGAATCAAGAGTGAGGGCGAGAAAGAAGGTTGATGGAGAAACAGATAAATAGAAAGATAAAGATGCTAGCTAGTGTGCGCTAGAGATAGGAGTCGAGTGGATCAGAAGGCTGGGTTATGTGTGTGGGTGTGAGAGAGATAGAGAGAGGGTGCATGTGAGTCACATACAAACAAATATCAGAGAGAAATGAGATCCAGGGAGACGGAGTTTTGTGTCTGCGAGAGAGAAATATATTTCACAACGAGAGTGATAGCTAGAGAGACATATGAGGGAACGCAAGATATCTCTAGGGAGAGAGGGTGTGTTTGAGCGACATACAAGAGAACAATGGAGAAATATGAGGCCCTGGGAGACAGAGTTTGTGTTTGTGTGTGAGAAAGAGATATTGAAGAGGAAGAGTCGTAGGTTCTCATATCTAAGGAGCGAAAGACATCTCTGTATGAGGGGTGTGCGAGTGGCACACATGGGAATAGTTGAGAGAAATGAGACCCCGGGAGACAAAGTTTTGTGTTTGTGTGAGAGAAAGAGATTCCAGATGGAGAATCATAGCTAGAGACACATAGCAGGGAGCGAGATATACTTAGAGAGCGATAGAGTGATGAAGGTCGATGGAGAGAGTACCGTCAGTGTGTTATGAAGATAAAAGGTCATTGTCAACATACAGGTAGCACGAGAGATGCCTGAGAGACGATGAACGCGTATAGGTCTAGAGAGATAGTCCTATATAAGCATGAGTGATAGCTATATGAGACGAATATCTAGATTAAAGGGGATTCAAATATTTAAACTGGAGATCACGACATCGATAATATCATAACGCAAATTGGTGTATCAAACATGCATATTCATTTGAATTTGGGCACACGTGTAATGTTATATAGTTTATCAATATTGGTGATCCATAGATTCTTCAGTTACAAACAATGCATGGTTTATATGCAATTAATGTCTAAACGGGATTACACTATATGTTGCGTGTGTGAAACACATTATACATGTTTGAGAAGTTAAAAAAACCGCATGAAACACACATTAATTGGAGACAGTTAGCGAGGAATGCATACATTGGATTTCAACATAAAGTGGTTTCAAATATTTGAAAATCCAAATTGATGGATACAACCTTATGAATCTGAGATCATGCCATTTCTAAACCATATTTATGTATAAATGGTGTTGTCCTTTTGAAAGTATATATGTAAAAAAATGATGTATATAGAATGTAATTCCAATTGAAAATGGATCCCGCCCGAAAAAAATAGTAGAATACAAACGAGATTCGAATTGAGTTGGCACGGTAAATGTGCACTGTGCAAAATTTGAACGAAGCGGGGAAAGTCGCAGTAACCGCCCGAAACCAAAATCTGTGAGATGGAAATCACTACTGCCTATCCCTGCCACGCAAAGCCTATCTGCTGGAGTTCTATAGGTTTCGATAGGGGTAGGTTTGTAATTTCACCCAAACGTGACGTAACCGCCTCTCACCCAGATTCATACACAGTGGGCGCCAAAACACAGTGTGCCCTCGGCCGAAATCGACTCCCTCCCCGATTCATATTCATACACGGTGGGCGCCAAAAACAAACTCTCGTCGGCAAATATTCGGTGTATGCGAGATTACCGTCCTATCCCCAACCGACTAATGTTGCTGTGATGTAGTAGAAATTTGAAACGGGGGCTAAGTTTGTAAATTTCCTCGCATTTGAGACAAGCGCGCCCTGAATACATGGTTCCCCCTTCCTCTCTACCTCCCTTTTCCCCATTCGTACTCCATGGGCGCCAAAACACCCTCTCCACCCCACCCTCCTCCGTCCGCCACCGTCCGCCACCCCATCCACCACCGTCCTCCTCCACCATGCCGGAGCTGATATCCCGATGCCGCTGTCCATTACAAGAGATCGACCTCTCTCATCCACGCCTTCGGACCGGGATCCTTGCATCCCGTCCTCTCGCTTCATCCCCGCCGTCGTCCACCTTGTCGGCGCCGCTAATACGACTATCTCGTCCACCACGCCCTGCCGCCACCGTCTACCCTCCTAGATCTGCTTCCACGCCGCCGATAGCCATCGCTACCGTAGCACCATCAAATTCTCACCAGATGCGTACATGGCGCCGCACCAGAGGCGGTACCCTTTCGTATCTACTCAACTTATTTATCACAGCAAGAAAATAGATCGCCACTGCTTTACTCTGATTTCTTGTCTTGGTTGCGAAGTTGCCTTTCTCCGGTTTGCACCTTCAGATCCGCCATGGCACGCTCAACAGTCAACACTATAATCCCAATGCTTATGGTTTTCCCCTTTTATATTCCACACTAGTTAAATCACAGTAGACTAAATTTCAAAATTGGGTCAGTCGATTTTTCAGAGCTCGCCGAAGTTCGCCGGTGCGATCCAAGGGGATCGGGTGGTTGTGGGGCCTCGCCGAATGAAGAAAACTCGACACAGGTGGGGGTGGGGGTGGCGGAGGAACACAGGCGGTGGGGGCCGGTGGTCCGGCCGGTGGCCCGTGCGGTGTTCTGTATGGGAAGAATCAATGACGAGGAAGAAGAAGGGTTAGGAGACGTAGGATCTTCATCCAACCGCCTGAAATGGTCGAGAGACAGCTGGGAGTTGCATTCTTAATGTGCTCTAGTTCATCATGTGTGGGCACTACGCAACCAACATTTTATTATCCAAAATCTGCTTGCTCTTCTTTACCATGTTTGATAGTATTGGCCTGTACATGATCGATAGGCTTTCAATTACTAGCGGCAATACAACACCATATTTTCAAGCCAGTTCCACTTTCCCGATTTATATATCGTGGTTATGGTGTACCCATGTTATGTACACTATGATCTGCCTAGTTGTTGTGTGCTCTTGTTATCATGGTTTCGCAATAAACTATCTATACAGTATATTATGAACCTATCATCTGCCAGCCATCCTTACTTCTGGAGCCTATTTTTTGTGTACTTGTGCCAGATTATATAAATGCACGCACGATATTACATCACACGTGAGCTCTCTCATCAGAATCCGGTGATAGCACATAAGTGTTTACAGGGGCGCCCCTATATTAGAATATCATCTGCATTACAAAGATAATCTCACAACTATTTATGTTTTCATGGTTCTCAGATATTATACGCAATTACAGTGAATATCAGAATCCGCGCATCAGAAGAATATTGTGGAACACTGCAATGACTTACAAAATTGGCACCAAGGCATTGAGTGCCATTCTGGAAGCAATGAAACTCATACGCTCCCCACCTGTTGATTCTTGTTCAGTATATCATTCTAATGACTATTCTAACCTCGAGGAGTCAAAGGCAGATGGCCTGTCCTGTTCACCCATCAAGGTGCCTGTTCTAATTTGGCAAGGTTTTATTGATTGCGCGTATCTTGCATATGTTGTCTTGCATTTCTTCTACTTTGTTGCACCACCATCTGCTTAGTTTACTCATCATATAACTCGAGATGCTATGCCCATCCATTATCAATACATATTCCATCTGTCGTCATACCATGTTTTTCCACTCAAATGTTGTTCTTGTGCATCAGACATCAAAAAGGAAGAGGGTGATTGCCGAACCTGAAGGAGCACCAGCAAAGTCCTTGAAAAACGTGGTGGTGCCGGAGAAATCAGACAACGCCCCACTTATATTGGTTGTACAACCAGTGACACAAAACATAGGACCGACTCCAGCAGATTATACCCATACTTCACTGGCCACACCACTAGCCCCACCACACAGGACCTGCACTCCAGCAAAAGGTATACCGATTTCATTTGCCATAGCACCAGCCGTACCACAGAAAAATCCCACTCCAGCAAAAAGTACAGCAAGTCCACCGACCAAAGACCTATCCCAACTGCAGAGACGACCAATTCCTACAGATTGGAGCCCCATTCCATTTATTCCCAGTTTAAAATACAATGCTTTCAATGTTGTTAGGGAATACGTGCATATATTCCCATCATGGGAAGATTATAGTGAAGACAAACACCATTTTCACATCTTCCTGTCCAACTTACGTGTAAGTGCTATTATTCATGGTTATTATTTTCCTATTTTCTGCTGATCGAACACATCAATGATTTACATTACATTGTTGTAACTAGGTGAGGGTCAATCTGGATAGTCATGCCGAGCAAAGCTTGCTTGTGCCTCTCAAGGAAGCATTGCAGCAGTATCGGTGTTACTTGAGGAAATCACACTTTGATGGCAAGTCTATAAACGAATTTCCGGTGAAGTCTCCTGTGCTAAATTTAGAAGACATTGAATGGAAAAACCTTGTTATGCACTGGTCTCGTTCCCAAGATGAGGTACTGTCTATGAAATCACATAACAATTTGAACTTCTACTTTTCCGCATGTGCCTTACGGATCTTTTTTGCAAGAAATCAGCTCGAAGAAGAATTCCGGTTTGAAAAGAACGACAGGATATCGCAAATATGCTGCCCGCTGCTTTGCTCTTGTTAGTACATGTTGTCCTGTATCACTGTACTTGCATACATACCTGGTTCATTATGTGACAGCAGTATGCATGATAGCTTGCTTATCAATTGTTCGCTCCAAATTATCTGATCTGTATGAATTGTTACATTAGTGTAGAATATATCCAATGCCAATGAATTTTTTTAGCTCTGCATTGTTCTTGTAAGTACATGTTGTCCTTTATCAGTG
The DNA here is from genome assembly GCF_002162155.2 of Triticum dicoccoides. Taxonomy (NCBI): domain Eukaryota; kingdom Viridiplantae; phylum Streptophyta; class Magnoliopsida; order Poales; family Poaceae; genus Triticum; species Triticum dicoccoides. Next base: position 741,707,053 of record NC_041385.1, on the reverse strand, counting down.
TACTTATATTGACAGGTAGTTGTTCATGTACCATCACTCTGCAGCTTATTTTCGTTTGCCCTCCATTTTCTACACATCAGATCTATATTTACTCTTACCATAAGGTTGGTACTGAAGAACTTTAGCTGTGCATTGCTCTTGGCTGTGCCTTTTGCCTGTATCGCTGCACATACATTTATAGCTACTTGGTTATGTAGCATCACTCTTCATCTTATCTTAAATATTCTCCATTTTTCGTATATTATCACATCTATGTTTACTCTTAACAAAATGTAGAATAAAGGCAATGCTTATGAAGAACATTCTATGCTAAACTTCTTGAATTGCCCCCCCCCATCAGCATGGACAAGGGCTTTATAGAGCTTGTCTTCACCAGTAATGTAAGTTTGTCCTTCTCAAGCCTTCAAACTTTGTTGTGTATTTTTGGTTAGGCATGACTGCAACAACTATTTATTTTTGGTGTTTGCATCAAATTGCATGTTTAAAGTTTATTATGTAGTTCATAAACAAAAGTTTGTCCTTCTCAATTTAAGTTTTCCGTTGTACAACCAAGTTCCTTCTTCATACCATGTAAATTAAACTACACAGAACAAGTGATCTTCTTTTTCACTGCATGTATGCTTCTGTTCTTCATCCGTAATCCAGTGGTGTGGTGAAACTACCCACTACAGCACAATGTCATATTCTGCAATGTCTTAACTATGAACAATGTCATATCATTCTACTATTATCTAAACCGCCTCTTTATTTGCCAATCTGAAATGGGATAAATTGACAGCATACTAACCATTGATACTTATGAGTTCTTGATCTGTTATCCAGTGGTGTCGTGAAGCTGCCAACTCCTTCACAATGTCAATTCCTGCCATGTCTTGACCTGAACAATACCATATTGTGTTAATGCAATTTTAAACTGTGTCACTTTATTCGTCAGTAAGAAATGTGATGAATTGTCAGCACTGATACTTTTATGTGCAAAACCTGTCATCTGTCTGCTTGTTTATCTTTCAGAGTGAGGAAGATATAAGTGTTGAACAAGTGCAGTGTCATCATCTTGCTCAGTTGCTTGCGCTGCAGCTCCCCAGCAGGGCTAACCTTTCTTGAACTCTATTGAAGTGCTGTCGGTTTTGTATATTATTTTGTCGGCGTGTTTATTTGCACTGGTGGCGATCTTTGATGCCCAGTGTATGTAATATGTTGTCTGCTTGTGCTTTATTATCATAGTGGCGAACTTTGATGCCCAGTGGATGTAATATGCTGTAATTTCTTTATTGTATAGTCTAGGTTTTTTCTTATTCACGATGCTGCAGTTATTTTATTGTATATATCCTGTCTTCTCAGTAAACCGGCCAAACCATAAAATTACGGTACATAATCGGGCCGTCATGCAATCACGATGTATGATCCGCATCATGGGCCCCGTCAAACTGGCCCACTAGTAGATTCGGGCCTTTAATAGGCCGAGTAACCCCCGACCCTCTTTTCGCAAGAAAACTCGATGGGCTTTTAGGAGGCTGAGAAGTAGGCTGGGCCTGAAATGTGCCGAATAGCTCACGGGTCGGCGGCAGCCCGAAATGGACCCCGGCCCATGATTGTGCGAATCAATTCACAGGCTTTTAACATGCCAAAGTTGTCTCGGTCCTTGTTTGGCCCAATCAGATATCGGCTGCGAGCACGCCAGATGCAAACCGGGCCGTAGTTTGGCCCAACTATATGACGGGCTTTTAACAGGCCGAAATTAATATAGGGCCGAAATGTTAAATGGGCCCTTAACAGGCCGAAACTAATATCAGGCCGAATTACTAAATGGGCCTTTAGCAAGTGGGCCCAAAAGCATAGTGTCCAGTCAACGGGCCGAATCTGATATGGGCCATAATTGATCCCAAAGCCTCTTAAAGGGCCGGACCTGATCTGGGCCATGATTTGGCCCAGAAAGTGGGAGGCTTTTAACGGGCCAGATCTTATATGGGCCATTACTAGGCCCGGAACGTGGCAGGCCATTAATGGACCGGATCAATTATGGGCCGGCATTTGGCCCAAAACATGGCAGCCAGTTAATGGATCAGCCTACTAGGGTCCTCAAAATCTTGTGGGCCTACAGCTAGGCCGGCCCATTAATGTCGGTGAAATCTCGTGGGCCTTTAGCTGGGCCAGCCCATTATGATCCGTAAGAATTTTGTGGGCCTTTACCTGGGCCGGCCCATTATGGCACACAAAAATCTTGTGGGCCTTTACCTGGGCCGGCCTATTATGGCTCGCGAAATCTTGTGGGCCTTTAGCTGGGCCAGCCCATTATAGTCCACAAAATCTCATGGGCCTTTAACTGGGCTGGCCCATTATGGGACGCAAAATCTTGTGGGCCTTTAGTTGGGCCGACCCATTTAAACTTGATTGGCCGTGCCATGTGTCGACGTATCATAGGCGCCTTCTGTCCAATGAGTGGATGACATCTGTCCCAACGATGAGCCGACACGTGTTTCCTCCAGCCAATGATGATTTTACACATGGAAAATCCCCATTGGTCGGGGCTGTTAACGGGTTGTCGGATCCAAAACCCGACCCGATAGCTTAACGGCGTTCCGTTACGGTGGATGCCACGTGTCGGTCACCCTTGATGAAAGCACTTCTGTGACGCGCGATTTATCGTCATGGAAGTGGACACTTCCGTGATGATAATTTTGGTAATGTCATGGAACACTTCTACGATAGCACAAGTACGACTATCTTGATTCTGTCATAAATTTGTCATGGATGTACATGCATGACAAAAAACGCGACCTACTGTGACAAACACGTATCATCATGGAAGTGTATTTTTTGTAGTGTTTACAAGAGAGTAGAGGGGGAGAAACATCATAAGATCCAACTATACTAGCAAAGCTCGCGATACATCAAGATCGTGCCATAGAGAGAACACGAGAGAGATAGAGATCAAACACATAGCTACTGGTACATACCCTCAGCCCCGAGGGTGAACTACTCTCTCCTCGTCATGGAGAGCGCCGGGATGATGAAGATGGCCACCGGTGAGGGACCCCCCCCCTCCGGCAGGGTGCCGGAACGGTCTCCCGAGAGTTTTTTGGTGGCTACAGAGGCTTGCGGCGGCGGAACTCCCGATCTATCTTTGTTCTCGATGTTTTTAGGGTACGTAGACTTATATAGGCGAAAGAAGTCGGTCGGGGGAGCCTCGAGGGGCCCACAAGAGTGTAGGGCGTGCCCGGGGGGGTGGGCGCGCCCCCCTATCTTGTGGCTTCCTCAATGCTTCCCCGGCTTGCACTCCAAGTTTCCTGGGTCACGTTCGTTCCAAAAATCACATTGCCGAAGGTTTCATTCCGTTTGGACTCCGTTTGATATTCCTTTTCTTCGAAATACCGAAACAGGCAATAAAACATCAATATGGGATGGGCCTCCAGTTAATAGGTTAGTCCCAAAAGTAATATAAAAGTGTATATTAAAGCCCGTAATCATTCAAAATAGATAATAAAATAGCATGAATGCTTCATAAATTATAGATACGTTGGAGACGTATTAGCATCCCCAAACTTAATTCCTACTCGTCCTCGAGTAGGTAAATGATAAAGAAAGAATTTATGAAGTGTGAATGCTAGAAGGTGCACAAGTTTGATCAATAATAATTTCAATCACATTTTCTAGCATGATTATATGTCATAGCAGTAGTTCATCTCATAAAACTTCTAACGATCAAGTAACAAGCAATTCACATGTTAAAGCATAAACCATAAACTTTCTTGATAACTAGCAAACTTCATTATCAGTCATCAAACAATTACAATTCATCTTATTTTCAGGAAGGGTCTATGTCAGAGCTTTGATTTAGCAAACTTCACATACTCAACTATCATATAGTCTTCTACAAGTGCTAACACTCATGCAATACTAATGGTTATGGAGTTTTAATCGAACACTGAGAAAGATAGGGGCTTATAGTGTTGCCTCCCAACGTATTCACCTTTGGGTGATGTCAACAATAATAGTTCATGCTAACTTACATCCAATTGGATATATATATCAGGATCACCCCAACACAAAGTGCTTGCCAAAGGATAAAATGAAAAAAGGGAAAGGTGAAGATCACCTTGACTCTTGCATAAAGTAAAAGACATAAGGTAAAAGATAGGCCCTTCGCAGAGGGAAGCATAGGTTGTCATGTGCTTTTAGGGTTGGATACACAAAATCTTAATGCGAAAGAACGTCACTTTATATTGCCACTTGTATATGGACCTTTATTATGCAATCTGTCGCTTTTATTGCTTCCATAACAAGATCGTACAAAGCTTATTTTCTCCGCACTAATAAGTCATGCATATTTAGAGAGCAATTTTTATTGCTTGCACCGATGATAACTTACTTGAAGGATCTTACTCAATCCATAGGTAGGTATGGTAGACTCTCATGGCAAAAACTGGGTTTAAGGATATTTGGAAGCACAAGTAGTATCTCTACTTGGTGCAAGGAATTTTGGCTAGCATGAGGGGGAAAGGCAAGCTCAACATGTTTGAATGATCCATGGCAATATACTTTAACTGAGATGTGAGAAAACATAACCCATTACATTGTCTTCCTTGTCCAACATCAACTCTTTAGCATGTCATACTTAATGAGTGCTCACAATTATAAAAGATGTCTAGGACAGTATATTTATATGTGAAATCTCTCTTCCTTCAATATTCTTTCATGAATTGTTCAAATGACCAATACAATGCTTGCTAACCTTCAATAAATTTACAACCTCTGCTTCTTAGATGTGAAGCCATTACTCCCCATGGGATAAGCAAATGAGACATATATAAATTCAGATTTATGACATTCAACTCATTCAACCATTTACTCTTAGGATATAAGTGAAGCACACGAGTAAATAACAAACTACTCCAAAAAGATATAAGTGAAGATCAATGAGTAGCTAAATAATTATGTAGCTATATGAAGACTCTCTCTCATTAAAGAATTTCATATCTTGGTATCTTATTCAAACAGCAAGCAAAGCAAAATAAAATGACATTGCAAGGATAGCACAACTCATATGAAGAAGCAAAAACTTAGGTTCAACCCATAATAACCGATAGTTGTTGAAGAAGAAAGGTGGGATGCCTACCGGGGCATCCCCAAGCTTAGATGCTTGAGACTTCTTGAAATATTATCTTGGGGTGCCTTGGTCATCCCCAAGCTTGAACTTTTGTGTCTCCTTAATTCCTCTCATATCATGATTTCTTTTTTTTATCAAAAGCTTCATCCACAACAAACTCAACAAGAACTCGTGAGATAGGTTAGTATAAACCAATGCAAAAACGTTATCATTTTCTACTGTAATAAATCACTAAAATTATTATTCAACATTTCATACTAAATGTCTCTGCATATTTAATACTCCTATCCTCAAATAGAATCATTAAACAAGCAAACATATGCAAACAATGCAACCATAACAGCAATCTGCCAAAACAGTACAGTCTGTAAAGAATGCAAGAGTATCAATACTTCCCTAACTCCAAAAGTTATTAGAGAAAATTCCAACTGTAATAAATTTATCAGATCTTAATATGCAAAAAGTTTCAACATTATACCATTCTCTGACTTTTCTAGGGAATTTTTGCAACAGCGGTAAACTTTCTGTTTTCAAACAGCAACATGTATACTAGCAAAATAAGCATGGTAAAGGCTATCCTTGAAACTAAAGATGCAAAACATTATTCTAAATGACATCAAGCAAATACTAACAGGATAAAATGACGCTCCAAGCAAAACACATATCATGTGGCGAATAAAAATATAGCTCCAAGTAAAGTTACCGATGAACGAAGACGAAAGAGGGGAAGCCTTCCGGGGCATCCCCAAGCTTAGGCTCTTGGTTGTCCTTGAATATTCCCTTAGGGTGCCTTGGGCATCCCCAAGCTTAGGCTCTTTCCACTCCTTATTTCATAGTCCATCGAATCCTTACCCAAAACTTGAAAACTTCAACCACACAAAACTCAACACAAAACTCGTAAGCTCCGTTAGTATAAGAAAATAAATCACCACTTAGGTACTGTTATGAACTCATTCCAAATTCATATTGTGGTAATATATACTGTATTCTAACTTCTCTATGGTTCATACCCTCCGATACTACTCATATATTCATCAAAATAAGCGAACAACACAATGGAAACAGAATCTGTCAAAAACAGAATAGTCTGTAGTAATCTGAATTAAACTTATACTTATGAAACTCAAAAAATTCTGAAATAAATTGGTGGACCTGAGGAATTTGTCTATTAATCATCAGCAAAAATAATAAACCTAAAATCACTCTCCAGTAAAAAAATGGCAGCTAATCTCTTGAGCACAAAAGTTTCTGTTTTTTACAGCAAGATCACATAAACTTCACCCAAGTCTGCCCAAAGGTTCTACTTGGCACTTTATTGAAATAAAAAGCTATAAAACATGATTACTACAGTAGAATAATCATGTGTACACAAAAAAACAGTAAGGGTAAATATTGGGTTGTCTCCCAACAAGCGCTTTTCTTTAATTCCTTTTTAGCTAGGCATGATGATGGCAATGATGCTCACATAAAAGATAAGAATTGAAACATAACGGGAGCATCATGAAGCATATGACTAGCACATTTAATCCTAACCCACTTCCTATGCATAGGGATTTTGTGATCAAACAACTTATGGGAACAATAATCAACTAGCATAGGAAAGTAAAACAAGCATAGCTTCAAAATTTTCAACACATAGGAAGGAAACTTGATATTATTGCAATTCCCACAAGCATAAGTTCCTCCCTCATAATAATTTTTAGTAGCATCACGAATGAATTAAACAATATAACTAGCACCTAAAGCATTCTTTTCATGATCTACAAGCATAGAAAATTTACTACTCTCCACATAAGCAAAATTCTTCTCATTCGGAATGGTGGGAGTATCATAAGAGACTTGAATACTATAAATTGTTTCCACATTAAGAGAGTAATGTTCAGAAAAAGGGTAATCATAATCATGACAAGTTTTATAAATATAATCATCACTACTTTTTATAGCATAAGTTTCATCACAATAATCATCATAAGTAGCAACTTCGTTCTCATCATAATCGATTGAAACCTCTCCCAAGATAGTGGAATCATCACTAAATAAAGTTGACACTCTTCCAAATGCACTTTCATAAATATTATAAGATTCAACATCCTCCAAAATAGTGGTATCGCTACTTCCTAAAGTTGACACTCTTCCAAACCCACTTTCATCAATATAATCATCATAGGTACAAGGCATGCTATCATCATAACAACTTTGCATATCAAAACTTGGGAGGCTAAAAATATCATCTTCATTAAACGTAGCATCCCCAAGCTTGGGACAAACATTAATTTCAGCAAATATATTCTCAAATATTTCATACTCATCAAACATAGCTTCCCCAAGCTTGGGCCTTTTCATATCATAAGCATAATCATTCTCATCATTAGTAGTATGGATAGCACCAATAGTATAGCAATTATCATCATCACAATGAGTAGTAGGAGCAACATCATTTGGGAGGGATACCTTTTTACCTTTTCTGCTCCTTCTCTTCCTTTTCTTCTTCACATTATGTGTGGGTTCAACCATCTTCTTTGAGCTCCTTATTGATGAGATTGGTTCAATAGAAAGTTCCTCCTCGTCACATGATTTATCATAAGAAATAATAGGAGGATATTGGGAAGTCTCTTCCCTGTCATTAGTATTCTCATCATCTTCGATTTGCTTTCTTTTCTTTATGTAATTGGCAATATAAGGATTTTCAATGCAATTCTCCGCACAATACAAATAAATCTTCTCTAGATCAATATCAAGGAATTTCTCAAGGGCAAAATCTGGAAGATTCTTAGTTAAATGTTTCAATTCTTCATAATCCAAAAGCAAACTAAGTTCATTATAATGTGCAAGGGAAATCAAATCATCACAATTTTTGGACACGACTCGATCATGAAATAATTTGCATAGGAGATGTAGATGACCACGTTCATTGCATAGTTCACAAGTACGGCAAAGGAAGTGTAAATTTTCGGCACTCCCATTTAAATTTTCTTGGAACAATTTAGTTTCTAAATGCTTATGCCTCTTGCAATATATATCTTCTCTATTTGGTGTGTTCATGCAAACATGCACTCCACAAAAGTTGACATGCTTATAAGAGATATTTTCATCATGACTAGAGCAATCATCATTAGTACTATAGATATTCAAGGAGTTCATACTAACAACATTGCAATCATGCTCATCATTCAAAGATTTAGTGTCAAACATTCTATAGATTTCTTCTTCTAGCACTTGAGCACAATTTTCCTTTTCATCATACCCACGAAAGATATTAAAAAGACGAAGCGTATGAGACAAACTTAACTCCATTTTTTTTGTAGTTTTCTTTTATAAACTAAACTAGTGTAAATCAAGAAACAAAAAGATTTGACTGCAAAATCTAAAGATATACCTTCAAGCACTCACCTCCCCGGCAACGACGCCAGAAAAGAGCTTGATGTCTACTACACAACCTTATTCTTGTAGACGTTGTTGGGCCTGCAAGTGCACATGTTTGTAGGACTGTAGCAAATTTCCCTCAAGTGGATGACCTAAGGTTTATCAATCTGTGGGAGGTGTAGGATGAAGATGGTATTTCTCAAACAACCTTGCAACCAAATAACAAAGAGTCTCTTGTGTCCCCAACACACCCAATACAATGGTAAATTGTATAGGTGTACTAGTTCGGCGAAGAGATGGTGATACAAGTGCAATATGGATGGTAGATAAAGGTATTTGTAATCTGAAATTATAAAAACAGCAAGGTAACTAATGATAAAAGTGAGCGTAAAGGGTATTGCAATGATAGGAAACAAGGCATAGGGTTCATACTTTCACTAGTGCAAGTTCTCTCAACAATAATAACATAAATAGATCATATAACAATCCCTCAACATGCAACAAAGAGTCACTCCAAAGCCACTAATAGTGGAGAACAAATGAAGAGATTATGGTAGGGTACGAAACCACCTCAAAGTTATTCTTTCAGATCAATCTATTCAAGAGTTCGTACTAGAATAATGTTGGGGAACGTTGCAGAAAATAAAAAAATTCTACGCTTCACCAAGATCAATCTATGGAGTCATCTAGCAACAAGAGAGAGGAGTGCATCTACATACCCTTGTAGATCGCGCGCGAAAGCGTTCAAGAGAACATGGTTGAGGGAGTCGTACTCGTCGTGATCCAAATCACCGGAGATCCTAGCGCCGAACAGACGGCACCTCCGTGTTCAACACATGTACGGTTGGGAAGATGTCTCCTACTTCTTGATCCAGCAAGGGGGGAGGAGAGGTTGATGGAGATCCGGCAGCACGACAGCGTGGTGGTGGAAGCAGCGGTGATCTCGGCAGGGCTTCGCCAAGCTTCAGCGAGAGGGAGAGATGGTGCGTGGGGAGAGGGAGGCGCCAGGGACTTGGGTGCGGCTGCCCTCCCTCCCCCCTCTTTATATAGGCCCCCTAGGGGGCGCCGGCCCTAGGAGATCCAATCTCCAAGGGGGGCGGCGGCCAAGGGGGTGGCTTGCCCCCCAAGCCATGTGGGGCGCCCCCCACCCCTAGGGTTTCCAACCCTAGGCGCAGGGGGGCCCAAGGGGGGCGCACCAGCCCACCAGGGGCTGGTTCCCCTCCCACTTCAGCCCATGGGGCCCTCCGGGAAAGGTGGCCCCACCCGGTGGACCCCCGGGACCCTTCCGGTGGTCCAGGTACAATACCGACGACCCTCGAAACTTTCCCGATAGCCGAAACTGGACTTCCTATATATAATTCTACACCTCCGGACCATTCTGGAACTCCTCGTGACGTCTGGGATCTCATCCGGGACTCCGAACAACTTTCGGGTTACCGCATACTAATATCTCAACAACCCTAGCGTCACCGAACCTTAAGTGTGTAGACCCTACGGGTTCGGGAGACATGCAGACATGACCGAGACGACTCTCCGGTCAATAACCAACAGCGGGATCTGGATACCCATGTTGGCTCCCACATGATCCTCGATGATCTCATCGGATGAACCACGATGTCGAGGATTCAATCAATCCCGTATACAATTCCCTTTGTCAATCGGTACGTTACTTACCCGAGATTCGATCGTCGGTATCCCAATACCTCGTTTAATCTCGTTACCGGCAAGTCACTTTACTCGTACCGTAATGCATGATCCCGTGACCAGACACTTGGTCACATTGAGCTCATTATGATGATGCATTACCGAGTGGGCCCAGAGATACCTCTCCGTCATACGGAGTGACAAATCCCAGTCTTGATTCGTGCCAACCCAACAGACACTTTCGGAGATACCCGTAGTGCACCTTTATAGTCACCCAGTTATGTTGTGACGTTTGGCACACCCAAAGCACTCCTACGGTATTCGGGAGTTGTACAATCTCATGGTCTAAGGAAATGATACTTGACATTTGAGAAAGCTCTAGCAAAACGAACTACACGATCTTGTGCTACGCTTAGGATTGGGTCTTGTCCGTCACATCATTCTCCTAATGATGTGATCCCGTTATCAATGACATCCAATGTCCATAGTCAGGAAACCATGACTATCTGTTGATCAACGAGCTAGTCAACTAGAGATTCACTAGGGACGTGTTGTGGTCTATATATTCACACATGTATTACGATTTACGGATAACACAATTATAGCATGAACAATAGACAATTATCATGAACAAAGAAATATAATAATAACCATTTTATTGTTGCCTCTAGGGCATATTTCCAACAGTCTCCCACTTGCACTAGAGTCAATAATCTAGTTACATTGTGATGAATCGAACACCCATAGAGTTCTGGTGTTGATCATGTTTTGCTCTAGGGAGAGGTTTAGTCAACGGATCTGCTACATTCAGGTCTGTATGTACTTTACAAATATCTATGTCTCCATCTTGAACACTTTCACGAATGGAGTTGAAGCGACGCTTGATGTGCCTGGTCTTCTTGTGAAACCTGGGCTCCTTGGCAAGTGCAATAGCTCCAGTGTTGTCACAGAAGAGTGTGATCGGCCCCGACGCATTGGGTATGACTCCTAGGTCGGTGATGAACTCCTTCACCCAGATTGCTTCATGCACGGCCTTCGAGGCTGCCATGTACTCTGCTTCACATGTAGATCCCACCACGACGCTTTGCTTGCAACTGAACCAGCTTACTGCCCCACCATTCAAAATATACATGTATCCGGTTTGTGACTTAGAGTCATCCAGATCTGTGTCGAAGCTAGCATCGACGTAACCCTTTACGACGAGCTGTTCGTCACCTCCATAAACGAGAAACATATCTTTAGTCCTTTTCAGGTACTTTAGGATGTTCTTGACCGCTGTCCGGTGTTCCATGCCAGGATTACTTTAGTACCTTCCTACCAAACTTACGGCAAGGTTTACATCAGGTCTGGTACACAGCATGGCATACATGATAGACCCTATGGCCGAGGCATACGGGATGTCACTCATCTTTTCTCTATCTTCTGCCGTGGTCGGACATTGAGCCGAGCTCAATTTCACACCTTGCAATACAGGCAAGAACCCCTTCTTGGACTGATCCATATTGAACTTCTTCAATATCTTATCAAGGTATGTGCTTTGTGAAAGACCTATGAGGCATCTTGGTCTATCTCTATAGATCTTGATGTCTAATATGTAAGCAGCTTCTCCAAGGTCCTTCATTGAAAAACACTTATTCAAGTAGGCATTAATGTTGTCCAAAAGTTCTATATCATTTCCCATCAAAAGTATGTCATCCACATATAATATGAGAAATGCTACAGAGCTCCCACTCACTTTCTTGTAAACGCAGGCTTCTCCATAAGTCTGCATAAACCCAAACGCTTTGAGCATCTCATCAAAGCGAATGTTCCAACTCCGAGATGCTTGCACCAGCCCATAAATGGATCGGTGGAGTTTGCATACCTTGTTAGCATTCTCAGGATCGACAAAACCTTCCGGCTGCATCATATACAGTTCTTCCTTAAGATAGCCGTTAAGGAATGCCGTTTTGACGTCCATTTGCCATATCTCATAATCATAGTATGCGGCAATTGCTAACATGATTCAGACGGACTTCAGCTTCGCTACGGGAGAGAAAGTCTCATCGTAGTCAACCCCTTGAACTTGTCGATAACCCTTAGCGACAAGTCGAGCTTTATAGATGGTAACATTACCATCCGCGTACGTCTTCTTCTTAAAGATCCATTTGTTTTCTATCGCTCGCCAATCATCGGGCAAGTCTGTCAAAGTCCATACTTCGTTTTCATACATGGATCCTATCTCGGATTGCATGGCTTCAAGCCATTTGTTGGAATCTGGGCCTGCCATCGCTTCTTCATAGTTCGAAGGTTCACCTTGTCTAACAACATGATTTCCAGGACAGGGTTGCCATACCACTCTGGTGTGGAACGTGTCCTCATGGACCTACGAAGTTTAGTAGTAACTTGATCCGAAGTACCTTGATCATCATCATTAACTTCCTCTCTTGTCAGTGTAGGCACCACAGGAACATCTTCCTGAGTTGTGCTACTTTCCGGTTCAAGAGGTAGTACTTCATCAAGTTCCACTTTCCTCCCACTTACTTCTTTCGAGAGAAACTCTTTCTCCAGAAAGGACCCGTTCTTGGCAACAAAGATCTTGCCTTCGGATCTGAGGTAGAAGGTATACCCAATGGTTTCCTTAGGGTATCCTATGAAGACACATTTTTCTGACTTGGGTTCGAGCTTTTCAGGTTGAAGTTTCTTGACATAAGCATCGCATCCCCAAACTTTTAGAAATGACAGCTTAGGTTTCTTCCCAAACCATAATTCATATGGTGTCGTCTCAACGGATTTAGACGGTGCCCTATTTAAAGTGAATGTAGCTGTCTCTAGAGCGTATCCCCAAAATGATAGCGGTAAATCGGTAAGAGACATCATAGATCGCACTATATCCAATAAAGTGCGATTACGACATTCGAACACATCATTACGCTAAGGTGTTCCAGGCAGCGTGAGTTGTGAAACGATTCCACATTTCCTTAAGTGCGTACCAAATTCATGACTTAAATATTCTCCTCCACGATCTGATTGTAAGAACTTTATCTTTCGGTCACGTTGATTCTCTACCTCATTCTAAAATTCCTTGAACTTTTCAAAGGTCTCAGACTTGTGTTTCATCAAGTAGACATGCCCATATCTACTCAAGTCATCAGTGAGAGTGAGAACATAACGATATCCTCCGCGAGCCTCAACGCTCATTGGACCGCACACATCAGTATGTATGATTTCCAATAAGTTGGTTGCTTGCTCCATTGTTCCAGAGAACGGAGTCTTGGTCATTTGCCCATGAGGCATGGTTTGCATGTGTCAAATGATTCATAACAGAGAGACTCTAAAAGTCCATCAGCATGGAGCTTCTTCATGCGCTTGACACCAATGTGACCAAGGCGACAGTGCCACAAGTATGTGGGACTATCGTTATCAACTTTACATCTTTTGGTATTCACACTATGAATATGTGTAACATCACGTTCGAGATTCATTAAGAATAAACCATTGACCATCGGGGCATGACCATAAAACATATCTCTCATATAAATAGAACAACCATTATTCTCGGATTTAAATGAGTAGCCATCTCGTATTAAACGAGATCCAGATACAATGTTCATGCTCAAAGCTGGCACTAAATAACAATTATTGAGGTTTAAAACTAATCCCGTAGGTAAATGTATAGGTAGCGTGCCGACAGCGATCACATCGACCTTGGAACCATTCCCGACGCGCATCGTCACCTTGTCCTTCGCCAGTCTCCACTTATTCCGCAGCTCCTGCTTTGAGTTACAAATATGATCAACCGTACCGGTATCAAATACCCAGGAGCTACTACTAGTGCTGGTAAGGTACACATCAATAACATGTATATCACATATACCTTTGGTGTTGCCGACCTTCTTGTCCGCTAAGTACTTGGGGCAGTTCCGCTTCTAGTGACCACTTCCCTTGCAATAAAAGCACTCAGTCTCAGGCTTGGGTCCATTCTTTGGCTTCTTCCCGGCAACTGGCTTACCGGGCGCGGCAACTCCCTTGCCGTCCTTCTTGAAGTTCTTCTTACCCTTGCCTTTCTTGAACTTAGTGGTTTTATTCACCACCAACACTTGACGTTCCTTTTTGATCTCTACCTCCGCTGATTTCAGCATTGAATATACCTCAGGAATGGTCTTTTCCATCCCCTGCATATTGAAGTTCATCACAAAGCTCTTGTAGCTCGGTGGAAGCGACTGAAGGATTCTGTCAATAACTGCGTCATCCGGGAGATTAACTCCCAGCTGATTCAAGCGGTTGTGCAACCCAGACATTTTGTGTATGTGCTCACTGATAGAACTATTTTCCTCCATCTTACAACTGAAGAACTTGTCGGAGACTTCATATCTCTCGACCCGGGCATGAGCTTGGAAAACCATTTTCAGCTCTTCGAACATCTCATATGCTCCGTGTTGCTCAAAACGCTTTTGGGACCCCGGTTCTAAGCTGTAAAGCATGCCGCACTGAACGAGGGAGTAATCATCAGCACGAGACTGCCAAGCATTCATAACGTCTTGGTTCTCTGGGATGGGTGCTTCACCTAGCGGTGCTTCTAAGACATAATCTTTCTTTGCGGCTATGAGGATGATCCTCAGGTTCCGGACCCAGTCCGTATAGTTGCTGCCATCATCTTTCAGCTTGGTTTTCTCTAGGAACGCGTTGAAGTTGAGGGCAACATTAGCGTGCGCCATTTGATCTACAAGACATATTGTAAAGATTTTAGACTAAGTTCATGATAATTAAGTTCATCTAATCAAATTATTCAATAAACTCCCACTCAGACAGACATCCCTCTAGTCATCTAAGTGAAACATTATCCGTGTTAACTAGGCTGTGTCCGATCATCACGTTAGACGGACTAGTCGACATCAGTGAACATCTTCATGTTGATCGTATCTTCTATACGACTCATGCTCGACCTTTCGGTCTTTCGTGTTCCGAGGCCATGTCTGTACATGCTAGGCTCGTCAAGTCAACCTAAGTGTATTGCGTGTGTAAATCTGGCTTACACCCGTTGTATTCGAACGTTAGGATCTATCACACCCGATCATCATGTGGTGCTTCGAAACAACGAACCTTCGCAATGGTGCACAGTTAGGGGGAACACTTTCTTGAAATTATTGCGAGGGATCATCTTATTTAAGCTATCGTCGTTCGAAGCAAATAAGATGTAAAACATGATAAACATCACATGCAATCAAATGGTGACATGATATGGCCAATATCATATTGCTCCTTTGATCTCCATCTTCGGGGCGCCATGATCATCTTCGTCACCGGCATGACACCATGATCTCCATCATCATGATCTCCATCATCGTGTCTCCTTGAAGTTGTTCGCCAACTATTACTTCTATTACTATGGCTAACGGTTTAGCAATAAAGTAAAGTAATTGCATGGCGTTTATTCATTGACACGCAGGTCATACAATAAATAAGACAACTCCTATGGCTCCTGTCGGTTGTCATACTCATCGACATGCAAGTCGTGATTCCTATTAAAAGAACATGATCTCATACATCACATATATATCATTCATCACAAACTTTTTGGCCATATCACATCACACGGCATATGCTGCAAAAACAAGTTAGACATCCTCTAATTGTTGTTGCATGTTTTTACGTGGCTTCTATAGATTTCTAGCAAGAACGTTTCTTACCTACATAAAACCACAACGTGATATGCCAATTTCTATTTACCCTTCATAAGGACCCTTTTCATCGAATCCGCTCCAAGTAAAGTGGGAGAGACAGACACCCGCTAGCCACCTTATGCAACTAGTGCATGTCAGTCGGTGGAACCTGTCTCACGTAAGCGTACGTGTAAGGTCGGTCTGGGCCGCTTCATCCCACGATGCCGCCGAAGAAAGATAAGACTAGTAATGGCAAGAAAATTGATAACATCTACGCCCACAACAAGTTTGTGTTCTACTCGTCCATAGAAACTACGCATAGACCTAGCTCATGATGCCACTGTTGGGGAACGTTGCAGAAAATAAAAAAATTCTACGCTTCACCAAGATCAATCTATGGAGTCATCTAGCAACGAGAGAGAGGAGTGCATCTACATACCCTTGTAGATCGCGCGCGGAAGCATTCAAGAGAATGGGGTTGAGGGAGTCGTACTCGTCGTGATCCAAATCACCGGAGATCCTAGCGCCGAACGGATGGCACCTCCGCGTTCAACACACGTACGGTTGGGAAGATGTCTCCTCCTTCTTGATACAGCAAGGGAGAAGGAGAGGTTGATGGAGATCCAGCAGCACGACGGCGTGGTGGTGGAAGCAGCGGTGATTCTCGGCAGGGCGTCGCCAAGCTTGAGCGAGAGGGAGAGGTGGTGCGTGGGGAGAGGGAGGCGCCAGGGACTTGGGTGCGGCTGCCCTCCCTCCCCCCCCCCTCTTTATATAGGGCCCCTAGGGTGGGCGGCCCTAGGAGATCCAATCTCCAAGGGGGGCGGCGGCCAAGGGGGTGGCTTGCCCCCAAAGCCATGTGGGGCGCCCCCCACCCCTAGGGTTTCCAACCCTAGGCACAGGGGGGGCCAAGGGGGGCCGCACCAGCCCACCATGGGCTGGTTCCCCTCCCACTTCAGCCCATGGGGCCCTCCGGGAAAGGTGGCCCCACCCGGTGGACCCCCGGGACCCTTCCGGTGGTCCCGGTACAATACCGGTGACCCCCGAAACTTTCCCGATAGCCGAAACTGGACTTCCTATATATAATTCTTCACCTCCGGACCATTCCGGAACTCCTCGTGATGTCCAGGATCTCATCCGGGACTCCGAACAACTTTAGGGTTACCGCATACTAATATCTCAACAACCCTAGCGTCACCGAACCTTAAGTGTGTAGACCCTACGGGTTCGGGAGACATGCAGACATGACCGAGACGACTCTCCGGTCAATAACCAACAGTGGGATCTGGATACCCATATTGGATCCCACATGCTTGTCGATGATCTCATTGGATGAACCACGATGTCGAGGATTCAATCAATCCCGTATACAATTCCCTTTGTCAATCGGTACGTTACTTGCCCGAGATTCGATCGTCGGTATCCGAATACCTCGTTTAATCTCGTTACCGGCAAGTCACTTTACTCGTACCGTAATGCATGATCCTGTGACCAGACACTTGCTCACATTGAGCTCATTATGATGATGCATTACCAAGTGGGCCCAGAGATACCTCTCCATCATACGGAGTGACAAATCCCAGTCTTGATTCGTGCCAACCCAACAGACACTTTCGGAGATACCCGTAGTGCACCTTTATAGTCACCTAGTTACGTTGTGACGTTTGGCACACCCAAAGCACTCCTACGGTATCCGGGAGTTGCACAATCTCATGGTCTAAGGAAATGATACTTGACATTTGGAAAAGCTCTAGCAAAACGAACTACACGATCTTGTGCTACGCTTAGGATTGGGTCTTGTCCATCACATCATTCTCCTAATGATGTGATCCCGTTATCAATGACATCCAATGTCCATAGTCAGGAAACCATGGCTATCTGTTGATCAACGAGCTAGTCAACTAGAGGCTCACTAGGGACGTGTTTTGGTCTATATATTCACACATGCATTACGATTTCCGGATAACACAATTATAGCATGAACAATAGACAATTATCATGAACAAAGAAATATAATAATAACCATTTTATTATTGCCTCTAGGGCATATTTCCAACAAATAACACCTTAAGACACAAATCAACCAAAACCCTAATGTCACCTAGATACTCCATTGTCACCTCAAGTATCCGTGGGCATGATTATACGATATGCATCACACAATCTCAGATTCATCTATCCAACCAACACAAAGTACTTCAAAGAGTGCCCCAAAGTTTCTACCAAAGAGTCAAGACGAAACCATGTGCCAACCCCTATGCATAGATTCCCAAGGTCACGGAACCCACAAGTTGATCACCAAAACATACATCAAGTGGATCACGTGAATATCCCATTGTCACCACAGATAAGCACAGCAAGACATACATCAAGTGTTCTCAAATCCTTAAAGACTCAATCCGATAAGATAACTTCAAAGGGAAAACTCAATCCATTACAAGAGAGTAGAGGGGGAGAAACATCATAAGATCCAACTATAATAGCAAAGCTTGTGATACATCAAGATCGTGCCATAGAGAGAACACGGGAGAGAGAGAGATATCAAACACATAGCTATTGGTACATATCCTCAGTCCCGAGGGTGAACTACTCCCTCCTCGTCATGGAGAGCGCAGGGATGATGAAGATGGCCACCGGTGAGGGATCCCCCCTCCGGCAGTGTGCCAGAACGGGCTCTCGAGAGGTTTTTGGTGCCTACAGAGGCTTGCGGCAGTGGAACTCCCGATCTATCTTTGTTCTCGATGTTTTTAGGGTACGTAGACTTATGTAGGTGAAAGAAGTCGGTCGGGGGAGCCTCGAGGGGCCCACAAGAGTGGAGGGCGTGCCCAGGGGGTGGGGGCGCCCCCCTATCTTGTGGCTTCCTCGATGCTTCCCCGGCTTGCACTCCAAGTTTCCTGGGTCACGTTCGTTCCAAAAATCACGTTGCCGAAGGTTTCATTCCGTTTGGACTCCGTTTGATATTCCTTTTCTTTGAAATACTGAAATAGGCAATAAAACAACAATATGGGCTGGGCCTCGGGTTAATAGGTTAGTCCCAAAAGTAATATAAAAGTGTATAATAAAGCCCATAATCATTCAAAACAGATAATAAAATAGTATGAATGCTTCATAAATTATAGATACGTTGGAGACGTATCATGCACCTGCTACCTTTCAAAGATGCATGATGGCTATATTCTCACTTTTGTGAAAAGATTTGTGAGGTATTCATGGATGATTTCTCCGTTTATGGATCCTCTTTTGATGATTGCTTGAGCAAACTTGATCGAGTTTTGCAGAGATGTGAAGACACTAGTCTCGTGTTGAATTGGGAAAAGTGCAACTTTATGGTTAATGAAGGCATTGTCTTGGGGCATAAGATTTTTGAGAGAGGTATTGAAGTTGATAAAGCTAAAGTTGATGCTATTGAAAATATGCCATGTCCCAAGGAAATAAAAGGTATAAGAAGTTTCCTTGGTCATGCCAGTTTTTATAGGAGGTTCATTAAGGACTTTTCTAAAATCTCTAGGCCTGTAACTAATTTATTGCAAAAAGATATTCCTTTTGTCTTTGATGATGATTATGAAGAAGCATTTGAAATACTTAAGAAAGCTTTGATCACTGCACCTATTGTTCAGCCACCTGATTGGAATTTACCTTTTGAATTATGTGTGATGCTAGTGATTATGATGTAGGTGTTGTTCTAGGGCAAAGAGTCGATAAGAAATTGAATTTTATCCAGTATGCTAGTAAAACTCTTGATACTGCCCAGAGGAATTATGCTACTACTGAAAAAGAGTTCTTAGCAGTTGTGTTTGCATGTGATAAGTTTAGACCTTATATTGTTGATTCCAAAGTTACTATTCACATTGATCATGCTGCTATTAAATATCTTATGGAAAAGAAAGATGCTAAGCCTAGACTTATTAGATGGGTTCTCTTGCTCCAAGAATTTGATTTGCATATTACTGATAGAAAGGGAGCTGAGAACCCCGTTGCAGACAACTTGTCTAGGTTAGAGAATGTTCCTGATGACCCACTACCTATTGATGGTAGCTTTCCTGATGAACAATTAGCGGTCATTAATGCTTCTCGTACTCCTCCTTGGTATGCTGATTATGCTAATTACATTGTTGCTAAATTTATACCACCTAGTTTCACATACCAGCAAAAGAAAAAATTCTTGTATGATTTAAGACATTACTTCTAGGATGACCCACACCTATATAAAGAAGGAGTAGATGGTGTTATTAGACGTTGTGTACCTGAGCATGAACAGGAACAGATCCTACGCAAGTGTCATTCTGAATCATATGGAGGACACCACGCTAGAGATAGAACTGCACATAAGGTATTGCAATCTGGTTTTTATTGGCCTGCTCTCTTCAAAGATGCTCGTAAGTTTGTCTTATCTTGTGATGAATGTCAATGAATTGGTAATATTAGTAGATGCCAAAAAATGCCTATGAATTTTCTCTTGTTATTGAATCGTTTGATGTTTGGGGCTTTGATTATATGGGACCTTTTCCTGCCTCTAATGGTTATACACATATTTTAGTTGCTGTTGATTACGTTACTAAATGGGTAGAAGCTATTCCAACTAGTAGTGCTGATCATAACACTTCTCTTAAAATGCTTAAAGAAGTTATTTTTCTGAGGTTTGGAGTCCCTAGATATCTTATGACTGATTGTGGTTCACATTTTATTCATGGTGCTTTCCGTAAGATGCTTGCTAAGTATGATGATAATCATAGAATCGCATCTCCTTATCACCCGCAGTCTAGTGGTCAAGTAGAGTTGAGCAACAGAGAGCTCAAATTAATTTTGCAAAAGACTATGAATAGATCTAGAAAGAACTGGTCCAAAAAACTTGATGATGCATTATGGGCCTATAGAACTGCATATAAAAATCATATGGGTATGTCTCCGTATAAGATGGTTTATGGAAAAGCATGTCACTTACCTCTTGAACTTGAACATAAAGCGTACTGGGCTATTAAAGAGCTCAATTATGACTTCAAACTTGCCGGTGAGAAGAGGTTATTTGATATTAGCTCACTTGATGAATGGAGAACCCAAGCCCATGAGAATGCCAAGTTGTTCAAAGAAAAAGTCAAATGCTGGCATGACAAAAGGATACAAAAGCGAGAATTCAATGTAGGTGATTATGTGTTATTATTCAACTCTCGTTTAAGATTTTTGCAGGAAAACTTCTCTCTAAATGCGAAGGTCCTTACGTTATCGAGGAGGTCTATCGTTCCGGTGCCATAAAAATCAACAACTTCGAAGGCACAAGTCCGAGGGTGGTGAACGGTCAAAGAATTAAACACTATATCTCAGGTAATCCTATAAATGTTGAAACTAATATTATTAAGACCGTAACCCCAGAGGAATACATAAGGGACGGTTTGCAGAACGTTCCAGACTCCAAAAAGGAATAGGTATGTGGTATGGTAAGTAAACCGACTCCAAAACAATTCTAATGACAATTTCTACCCGTTTTGGAATATTTAGGAATTTTGGAAAGAAAGAAGTAGTCCGGGAAGGACATGAGGCCTCCACGAGAGTGGAGGGCGCGCCCACCCTTCCTGGGCATGCCCCCCTGTCTCGTGGCCACCTTGTGTGCCTCCCGGACTCCGTTTTCTTGCATGTTACGTATTTTGGTTGGTAAAAATTCATTATATAATCTCCCGAAGGTTTTGACCACCATATCATGTGAATATCCTCTGTTTTCGTTTCGAGCTGTTTTTCTGACAGATCTAGAGCACCATGACATTGCCCTCCTTCAACAATGAAGACAAGGATGCTTGGCTATTGAAGATAGAGCTGAAAAGAGAAAACCAGAAGAGATCAACAAGAATGAAGGGATCAAGAAGGCCATGGAAGTTCAAGCTCCGGCGGTGGAAGAAGAAGACATCCCACAACCTTTACCTAACCTCTTTACTCCAACTGAAATTGAAGCTTTCAAGATGATTGAGTTAGCTCGCATTCAGAATAAGTATCTCACATAGGAGAATATTTTTTTGAAGGATCATATCGTCGGACTCAAGGGCATTATCCACAAGTTGGAGGACCTTTTACGCTCAATGTGCGATTATCCACCACCATCATCACCCCCGAGGACATAATCACATGGGTATGGACATTCCCCTTGGCAACTGCCAAGCTTGGGGGAGGTACCCCGGTATCGTATCACCATCACACTCCTATCTTTACCGTTTTACTTAGTTCAATCCTTTAGTAGTATCTTGATCTAGTATATTAAAGTTTTAATATCAAGTAGTTTTTGAGTTTTGCTTTGTGATCTCTTTATGTAATCGAGTCCATCAGCTATCTATAATAAAGATGTGTGTTGAGTCAAGGGCTTTGCTATCTTGCCATGATCCTGAGAAAGTAGAAAGAATAAAAGAAATAAAAAAAGTTCGTATTGATCTTATGGATAGTAACAACTTCACACATAGAAAGTATGAGGCATAAAAGTTGTGGAGAGTTGACAAACGTAGTTTTGGTCATCGTTGCAATTAATAGGAAGTAATAAGGAAAGAGAGCTTTTCATATGCAAATGTACTATCTTGGACATCTTTTATGATTGTGAGCACTCATTAAGTATGACATGCTAAAAGAGTTGATATTGGACAAGGAAGACAACATAATGGTTTATGTTTTCTCACATCTCAGTTAAAGTATGTTGTCATTGATCTTCCCAACATGTTGAGCTTGCCTTTCCCCCTCATGCTAGCCAAATTCCTTGCACCAAGTAGAGATACTACTTGTGCTTCCAAATATCCTTATACCCAGTTTTTGCCATGAGAGTCCACCATACCTACCTATGGATTGAGTAAGATCCTTCAAGTAAGTTGTCATGTTGCAAGCAATAAAAATTGCTCTCTAAATATGTATGACTTATTAGTGCAGAGAAAATAATCTTTATACAATCTTGTTATGGAAGCAATAAAAGCGCTGGACTGCATAATAAAGGTCCATATACAAGTGGCAATATAAAGTGACGTTCTTTTGCATTAAGATTTTGTGCACCCAACCCTAAAAGCACATGACAACCTCTGCTTCCCTCTGCGAAGGGCCTATCTTTTACTTTATGTTTTTACTTTATGCTTGAGTCAAGGTGATCTTCACCTTTCCCTTTTTCATTTTATCCTTTGGCAAGCTCCTCGTG
>NC_041385.1:741600796-741683856 GCF_002162155.2 Triticum dicoccoides | reverse complement strand
ATGTAAGTTAGCATGAATTATTATTGTTGACATCATCCAAAGGTGAATACGTTGGGAGGCAACACAATAAGCCCATATCTTTCTCAGTGTCCGGTTGAAACTCCATAACCACAAGTATTGCGTGGGTGTTAGCAATTGTAGAAGATTATATGATAGTTAAGTATGTGGACTTGCTGAAAAGCTCTATTCTTGACTCTTTCTGATGTTATGATAAATTGCAATTGTTTCAATGACTGAGACTATAGTTTGTTAGTTCCCAATGAAGTTTCTGAACCATACTTGACATTGTGAATTGATTGTTACTTCAGCATAAGAAATCACATGACAAAATCTATATATGTTGCTGTTATAAGAATGATCATGATGCCCTCATGTCCATATTTTATTTTTATCGACACCTCTATCTCTAAACATGTGGACATATTTTTCGATATTGGCTTTCGCTTGAGGACAAGTGAGGTCTAAGCTTGGGGGAGTTGATACGTCCATTTTGCATCATGCTTTTATATCGATATTTATTGCATTATGGGCTATTATTACACATTATGTCTCAATACTTATGGCTATTCTCTCTTATTTTACAAGGTTTACCATGAAGAGGGGGAATGCCGGCAGCTGGAATTCTAGGTGGAAAAGGAGCAAATATTGGAAACCTATTCTGCACAGCTCCAAAAATCATGAAACTCCATGAAAGTCAGTTTTGGAATTAATATAAATTATTGATCGAAGAAAGCACCAGAGGGGGCCCACACCCTAGCCATGAGGGTGGGGGGTGCGCCCACCCCTACTGGGCGCGCCCCCCTGTCTCCTGGGCCCCCTGGTGGCCCTCCGGTGCTCATCTTCTGCTATATGAAGGCTTTTTCCCTGGAAAAAATCAGAGGCAAGCTTACGGGACGAAACTCTGCCGCCACGAAGCAGAACCTTGGCGGAACCAATCTAGGGCTCCGGCAGAGCTGTTCTGCCGGGGAAACTTCCCTCCGGGAGGGGGAAATCATCACCATCGTCATCACCAACGATCCTCTCATCGGGAGGGGGTCAATCTCCATCAACATCTTCACCAGCACCATCTCCTCTCAAACCCTAGTTCATCTCTTGTATCCAAAACCATAAATTGGTACCTGTTGGTTCCTAGCAGTGTTGATTACTCCTTGTAGTTGATGCTAATTGGTTTACTTGGTGGAAGATTATATGTTTAGATCCTTAATGCATATTATTACTCCTCTGATTATGAACATGAATATGCTTTGTGATTAGTTATGTTTGTTCCTGAGGACATGGGTGAAGTCTTGTTATTAGTAGTCATGTGAATTTGGTATTCGTTCGATATTTTGATGAGATGTATGTTGTCTCTCCTCTAGTGGTGTTATGTGAACGTCGACTACATGACACTTCACCATTATTTGGGACTAGAGGAAGGTATTGGGAAGTAATAAGTAGATGATGGGTTGCTAGAGTGACAGAAGCTTAAACCCTAGTTTATGCGTTGCTTCATAAGGGGCTGATTTGGATCCATATGTCTAATGTTCTGGTTAGGTTTACCTTAATACTTCTTTTGTAGTTGCGGATGATTGCAATAGGGGTTAATCGTAAGTGGGTTGCTTGTCCAAGTAAGGGCAGTACCCAAGCACCGGTCCACCCACATATCAAATTATCAAGGTACCGAACGTGAATCATATGAGCGTGATGAAAACTAGCTTGACGATAATTCCCATGTGTCCTCGAGAGCTCTTTTCTCATTATAAGAAATTGTTCAGGCTTTTCCTTTGCTACAAAAAAGATTGGGCCACCTTGCTGCACCTTATTTACTTTGATTGCTTGTTACTCGTTACAATTTATCTTATCACAAAACTATCAGTTACCTACAATTTCAGTGCTTGCAGAGAATACCTTACTGAAAACTGCTTGTCATTTCCTTCTGCTCCTCGTTGGGTTCGACACTCTTACTTATCGAAAGGACTACGATAGATCCCCTACACTCTGGGTCATCATGGACCAATGCTTCTTCATTATTGACCCATCAAAGCCCAGTCGTGTTGTCGTGAGGAGAGGCAAAAGGAAGATCATCGGAATGGATGGAGTCGCCAATGAGCAAGACTTCGACAAGTACGGCGACCCGAAGATGGAACATGACGACGACGATGAAGTGCCATACACCACAAGAAGAAGCAGGACCACCCTACCTAAAGGACGTCCGTTCAAGAGAAGAACTCCATTTGCGAAAAAGAAGGACAAGAAGATTGTGAAAAGATAGCTAGCTAAGATCGATTGTATTTAAATTGTAGTCTTCATTTCTCGATTGTATTTCCACATATTGAAATGATATTTCTTCTGTTATAATCCTCATGAATATTTATTTATGTTTATTCTGGTATACCAATTTTTATTTGATGATATTTTTTGAACTCGTGAATATTTTTAAATTTCATGGGCACGTTTTGAATTCCTGAATATTTTTTCAAATTTGATGATATTTTTTCATATTCATAAATGTTTTACCAATTCAAAAATGAATGCAATTACAAATAAAATAAAATTGATGGTATTTTCAAATAACAAAATTGATGATATTTTTTCATATTCATAAATATTTTCAAATAACAAATTTGATGATATTTTTCCACATTCATAAATGTTTTCAAATTTGATCTTCATTTTCTAAAAAATTATTAGATGCAACTAAAAATCCAAAAAAAAAGTTAGTAATGGCGCACCAGGGGAGGGTGCGCCATTGCTATGAAGGTATTTATGGCGCACCCACAGGAGGTGCGCCATTGATATACAAATTTTTATTTTTATTTATTCTTGTATTTTATTTTTCAGTGTTCCTTTTCTTGCTTAGATTTCATGGGAACTTTTTGAATTCCTGAATACTTTTTCAAATTTGATGATATTTTTTCATATTCATAAATGTTTTACCAATTCACAAATGAATGCAACTAAAAATCCAAAAAAAAGTTACTAATGGCGCACCGCTAGGAGGTGCACCATTGCTATCTGAAAAAAGTTACTAATGGCGCACCGCTAGGAGGTGCGCCATTGCTAACCCTCCCCCCCCCACTAAAATCCCCAATCCCCGATCCCCAATCTCACATCTCTCTACCCGACCCACCGCGCGCTGCTGCCCCGACCCACTGCGCCGCCGCCCCTACGTGCGCCGCCGCCCCCGCTCCCCCGCCGCCGGAGTCACCGCCGGAGCACTAGGAGGAGGAGGCCCGTGTCCACCAGGAGAGGAGGCCCAAGCACCGTCTCCCCCAAGCTCGCCATCTCCGCCCTCCCTCAAGCTCACCGTCTCCCCCAAGCTCGTCGTCTCCGCCCTTCGTCGTCTCCGCTCCGGCCACCACCTCATCATGGTCAGGTAATCTTCATTGCCCTCCTCCCTCTGCCTCTCTTCCTCCTCTCCTCCCTCCCGGCCCATGCCCTCTGAGGGAGTCCTGGATTAGGGGGTGTCCGGATGGCCGGACTAAGACCTTTGGCCGGACTCCCGGACTATGAATATACAAGATTGAAGACTCCGTCCCGTGTACGGATGGGACTTTCCTTGGTGTGGAAGGCAAGCTTGGCTATACGATATGAAGATCTCCTCCCATAGTAACCGACTCTGTGTAACCCTAGCCCTCTCCGGTGTCTATATAAATCGGAGAGTTTTAGTCCGTAGGACGAACAACAATCATACCATAGGCTAGCTTCTAGGGTTTAGCCACTCCAATCTCGTGGTAGATCTACTCTTGTACTACCCATATCATCAATACTAATCAAGCAGGAGTAGGGTTTTACCTCCATCGAGAGGGCCCGAACCTGGGTAAAAACATCGTGTCCCTTGTCTCCTGTTACCATCCGCCTAGACGCACAGTTCGGGACCCCCTACCCGAGATCCGCCGGTTTTGACACCGACATTGGTGCTTTCATTGAGAGTTCCGCTGTGTCGTCACCATCAGGAAGGATGTCGCATTCCGTCTTTAAAGACGGCGTCGTTGCTAAAGGAGCTTTGGCTGTCGGTCAAACTCTCCGGCTAGGCAGGTTTTTGATGACCGCATGTCCGACCGTCGCGCCGACGATGACCTCTCGGGCCATCGAAAGCAATCTTCACATCAGCTCGGAGCTTGCCGAGCAGTTAGATCCGATGGAGCTCTTCTCCCTGAACGAGCTCTTGGATCGCATCGCGGCCCTGGGAGTCGCTACTGATTACGACCAGATTGGGCTCAAACCCGATCAGAGAGAGATTGACTCTCCCCAGATCACCCATCACGTCGAAGTGGTGGAAGAACAATACGGCGAGTCTTCGCCCGCCCTAAGGACCAGACGCGTCCGGATTCCTGATCGCTCCAAGCCGGATACCCGCGGAGGGGAAGAGGTCGCCCAAACCCTGAACCTAAAGTTAGGCAGCAGGCCCGATTCATTGAATAATATCCGAGAAAGCAAGCTTCCGAATTCGCAAACCGCTCGGCCCCTGAATCTTACATCGGGCAGGGTTCCGGATTTGATTCCACCCGCCCACCCAACTATACGGGATTTATCCCTAATACGGCAAGAGTCCGGAGAAACAGTACACCACTATTGGGCCAGATTCCTCCTGGTTATGAACAGGATAAAGGACTGCCGTGAGAAAGAAGCAATTTCACTCTTCTGTTACAACTGCACGGACATCGGAATCCTCAACGCCATAAGTCGCCGCGAAATTACACGATTCGCCGACTTGACATCCATACTACGAAAGTACTGTGCGACTGAAAGCGTTCAGAAAACTGAAGATAAATTATGGGACAATCCGGCCCCGAATATAACACGAGTCCGAAACAAAAGGGCGCATTGTCGCCAGACATCTAAGCCAAACATCAAAAAACAAAAACCCTCTACAGGGTACGGGACCGTACTGGAAGGATGGCTCAATGGACCCTGTAAAATTCATAATTCAGGGAAAGCCACACTAACGCACAGCCTCAGAGCATGTTGGATACTACGGCAGGTGGCCAGAAGTGGCGAGGAGCTTTTAACTCCAGCACCCGAAGAATACCTCCCCAATATGGTGTCGACGGTCTTCGAGACCTTCACATCAAACAATGCAAGGAAACGAACGCTCCGCAACCTTGCCGAAGTCTACCAAGTAGCAACAATAAACCCATGGAGTGACACGGCTATCACCTTTAATGCCAGTGACGAACCTAAATTCCGGACAGCCCGAGAACCAGCCGCATTGATCCTCACTCCGATAGTGGACGGCTTCCGACTTACAAAGGTACTCATGGATGGCGGCAGCAAACTCAACCTCATCTACGAGCAAACCCTGCGAAAAATGGAAATTGACTGGAGCCGCATTGAGCGAAGCAACACAACTTTTAGGGGAATAATCCCAAGCCAGGAAGCGTGCTGTTCAGGAAAAATCACACTGGATGTGGTGTTCGGCACGCCGTACAATTACAGATCCGAGGAGGTCACGTTTCAAGTGGCCCCGTTCAGCAGAGGATATCACGCTCTGCTAGGGCGAGAAGCATTTACAATTTTCCAAGCCATACCCCATTACGGGTACATGAAGCTCAAAATGCCCGGACCCAATGGAATCATCACTCTCGCAAGTGATCCGGACATAGCGCTCCGCGCTGAAAACAAGACAGCCGCACTGGCCCTGGAGGCATTATCTGAGGCCCTAGCGGCTGAGGAATTAACGGCGTTGCGCTCTATGGTGGACAGGGACGATGTGATACTAGACAAGAGATCCAGGTCCACCTCTTTTAAACCAGCGGACGAAATAGTCAAATTCCAAGTCCATCCAACGGACCCTACAAAAATGGCCTCCATCAGGGCACAATTAAAACCCGATGTAGACGCCGCACTCAGAGACTTCCTGCGAGAAAATTGGGACATTTTCGCCTGGCACCCCTCGGATATGCCAGGAATCCCATGCAGGCTGGCCGAGCACAGCCTGAACATCCTAAAAGGGTTTTAACCCATCAAGCAGACCCTAGGACGTTTTTCCGAACCCAAGAGACAAGCCATGGGAGAGGAGCTAGCAAAACTGTTGGAAGCCGGATTCATCAGAGACATAAAACATCCGGACTGGCTAGCAAACCTGGTGATGGTACCAAAGAAGGACAAATCTTGGCGCCTATGTGTCGATTTCAAAGACCTAAACAAGGCCTGTCCAAAGGACCCTTTCCCACTCCCCCGAATTGATCAAATCATCGATGCCACCACAGGACACGACTCATTGTGTTTCCTCGATGCATACTCTGGCTACCATCAAATCAAGATGGCAGAGTCGGATCAAGCCGCAACGGCATTCATCACCCCATACGGCCCACTCTGCTTCAACACGATGCCCTTCGGGCTCAAAAACGCCGGCGCAACATATCAGCGCATGATTCAGACATGTCTGGCCAACCAGATCGGCAAAACAGTTGAAGCATACGTAGATGACGTGGTCGTCAAAACAAAACACGTCGATACTCTAGTAGATGACTTGAGGCTCATGTTCGACAATCTCCGAACATATGACATTAAGCTCAACCCGGAAAAATGCGTTTTCGGCGTACCAGCCGGAAAGCTCTTGGGCTTCAACATATCCGGTAGAGGAATTGAAGCAAACCCAGCCATGATCCGAGCTCTGTCACAATTGGATACCCCAAGGGACCTCAAACAAATACAAAAACTAACAGGATGCGTGGCGGCTCTAAGCCGCTTTATCTCCCGCTTAGGAGAAAAGGCATTACCCCTCTATCGCCTCCTGCGGCGCACCGACCACTTCGAGTGGACGGATGCCGCCACGGCCGGACTCGAAGAAATAAAAGCCATATTAGCAACAAATCCGGTCCTGGTCGCGCCCAACACGGGCGAACCAATGCTATTATACATCGCAGCAACCCATCAAGTTGTAAGCGCGGTGCTCGTCATCGAACGAGAAGCGGACGGACACAAGTTCCCCCTCCAAAAACCAGTGTACTACGTGTCCACTGTACTAACTCCATGCAAGTCACGGTACCCGCATTATCAAAAGATAGCATACACGGTGTTCATGGCATCCCGGAAGCTGCGACACTACTTTCAAGAGTTCTCCATAACAGTGGCATCCGAAGTACCCCTTAATGATATTATAAACAACCGCGACGCAACGGGCCGGATTGCCAAATGGGCCATCGAGCTCCTCCCGTTCGACATAACCTACAAGCCAAGGCGAGCTATTAAGTCGCAGGTTTTGGCCGACTTCATCACCGAATGGACTGAAGCCGAACTCCCTAAAGAGTACGGCGCATACTCCAACTGGATCATGCACTTCAACGGCTCCAAAATGTTGGTTGGCCTAGGGGCTGGCGTCGTTCTGACGTCCCCAACCGGAGACACAGTCCAATACGTACTTCAGATAATGTACACGGATTCCAACAACGTAGCCGAATACGAGGCCCTTTTACATGGCCTTCGGATGGCAGTCTCCATGGGCATTCAGCGCCTAGAGGTCCGCGGGGATTCAAATCTCACAATATCCCAAATAAATGGAGACTTCGACACCAAGGATCCGAAAATGGCAGCTTACCGCAACGCCATCTTAAAGATGCCAGCTCAGTTTGAGGGGCTCGAATTTCATCACATAGCCCAGGAAAATAACCAAGCAGCAGACGTGCTGGCACGCATTGGCGCCAAGCGCGAGGCCGTCCCTCCCAACATTTTCCTAGAAAGGCTGTTCAAGCCATCTGTATCATGGGAAGGAGAATCTGGAAACAATAGCCCGGACACAACTACACTGCCCCTCACCGAACATTCTGACACAGTTGGTGGCTCCGCCAACGAAACAACACCGTCAGCCCATGCAATAATGGCAGTCACTGCCCCTTGGACAGAACCATTCCTAGCCTACCTAACTAGGCAGGAACTTCCCGAGGACCAAAACGAGGCCCGCTGCATAGTGCGGCGATCTAAAGCCTACAAAGTCCATGAGGGAGAGCTTTACAAGAAAAGCACAACCGGAGTCCTTCAAAGGTGTATCTCCGAAGAGGAAGGGCGAGACCTTTTGGCTGAAATTCATGCCGGACTTGGCGGGCACCACGCCGCAGCCCGGGCCCTTGTAAGCAAGGCCTTCCGTACCGGATTTTATTGGCCAACGGCCCGGGCAGACGCTCAGGACCTAGTGCAACGATGTGTTGGTTGCCAGTTATTCGCCAACCAAAGCCACATGCCGCCTACCGCCCTACAAACTATACCCATTACCTGGCCTTTCGCGGTCTGGGGGCTTGACAT
This sequence comes from Triticum dicoccoides, assembly GCF_002162155.2. Classification (NCBI taxonomy): domain Eukaryota; kingdom Viridiplantae; phylum Streptophyta; class Magnoliopsida; order Poales; family Poaceae; genus Triticum; species Triticum dicoccoides. Next base: position 741,675,633 of record NC_041385.1, on the reverse strand, counting down.
GGTCGGACCCCTTAAAGGAGGAACCCACAAGCAAAAATATCTACTGGTCATGGTGGACAAATTCACCAAATGGATAGAAGCCAAGCCTGTAAAGACGGCTGAATCCGGACCAGTGATAGACTTCATATCCGGGGTCATACACCGTTACGGTGTCCTCCACAGCATCATAACCGACAACGGCACAAACTTCACGGCCGATGAAGTCAAACTTTGGTGCAAAAACATGGGCATCAAGCTCGACTATGCTTCAGTCTATCACCCTCAAACTAACGGTCAAGTCGAACGGGCCAATGGTCTCATTATGAGCGGCATCAAACCCAGACTAGTGTGATCCCTCAAGGAATCTAGCACGCACTGGGTAGAGGAGCTTGACTTCGTACTCTGGGGGCTGCGGACCATGCCGAATCGCACTACCGGATTCACACCATTTTTTATGGTATACGGCGCAGAGGCAGTACTGCCATGCGACATAATCCATGACTCACCTCGAGTGCGCATGTACGAAGAAAGGGAAGCCGAGCTCGATTGGCAGGACAGCTTGGACGCATTGGAAGAGGAGCGCGACGTGGCAAAAGCTCGTTCCACATTCTATCAACAGCAGGCTCAAAGATACCAAAGCAGAGAAGTACGGGCCAAAACCTATAACGTTGGCGAACTAGTTCTACGCCTGTCGGACAAGAAAAGGGATAAATTAAAGCCCAAATGGGAGGGCCCCTTCATCATCGACCAAGTACTGACCGACGGAGCATACCATCTGCGAAGCGCATCGGATAACCGACTCGAGCCGAACCCATGGAACGCAGCACGCCTACGAAGGTTCTACTCCTAGCGCCGGACTCCGTGTTCGTTTCCTTCCCTAGTCCCTTTGTTTTATTTTTTATTTTTATTTTTATTTTTGGCAGTCCGGGATTTTGTTCCTTCTCCCTACCCCTTTTTTCTCACAAGCCCTTAGGGGCTTGCCTGTGCAATATTCGCACATACCCGACGCGCTACCTGCGCTCATAATACCTGGGGGCTTCTCTACCAAGAAGTTTATATAAAACGGGCCTTATACCCAAAACATGTGTGATGCTTCCGCATGAACCTTTTATACACCATTATATGCATCGATATGACTTAAGTTTTGGCCAAGCTAGGTTGCCTGGCTCCTGTGCTTACCCCTACGTTCCCGTTCGTTCGGCTAGGTGGTAAAGGGAGCACCTCTGTGATTGTTACTGCCGGGTCAGCCGGATGTGTACCTCAGACTGGGTGAAGCTGAAAGCTAGCGTTCTTAAGGGAATATTCGGTCGGTGAACTAAAAGATGATCTTTCGTATTTATTCATTTGCCCCCAGATGCTTTTCTGCTCTTTCCGGCAGTTCGGACATGCACTTTAGGGCATGCCTCTCAGGGAAAGGAACCCCTAACGGAACTATTCTCTCTGGAAGATGTTTCTTACTAACCATGTAATATAACAGAACTAGTTGGGCACTTGTCTGCTAAAGCACTTATGACCCCTACGCCTTGTCTCCATGCATGCCCCGGTTCTTACATAACCGAGAGGGTATTCGGACACACTCCAGACTATAGGGTCCAGAGGTCGAAGCGAAAAGGTCCGCAATGACAAATGATCTACAATCCGGATAGAAGGCATTTTTATGTCATTTTTACAGAGTCAATCCGACTCGGCATATTCTTCTTCAATGCCATCCAACATGCGGTCTAATTTACAGTCCTGTTGGGAATACTTTGCAGCCAGCTCCACCTGGCCATATGCTAAGCTGACCGGTATCTCCTTTCCGTCCGGACCTATAGGGCCGACCTCGGCCATGTGGTTTGGGTCAGCCTTCGTGTACCGAGTCTTCACCATGGCCCGGGCCTCCCTGGCACCTTGACGGCAAGCCGATATCTTCCACAACCGGAAGCGCTGCCGCACTCCCTCCAGCTTCTTGGTAAGCTCCTCAAGGCCTTCGGGCACGGAGAGGGATGGCCACATAGCCTGGATGACACTTTGCATTGCCTGCCGAACTCGTTCGTGTAGTTGTAACAGCTCGGGAAGAAGGTCTCCCGATGAACCGGGCATTTCCTCCACCGGACGACCTGTTAGCAGACCTACAGACATAGCTCTGTCAATCGACTTCCTCGCTGAATTCTTTTTTCGAAGATTCGTTCAAGCACTTACTAAAAATGTTGCGTCGAAGTCGCCGATTCTCCTTCACGGCGGAAGACAGTTGAATACGAACATCTTTCAGTTCCTCGCCTAGCTGGGTATTGGCGTCTTGAAGCATGTTCTTCTCTTGCCTCACCCTCGTCAGCACGCTCTCGCCAGCCTTTAGTCGGCGTAGGAGTTGTTGCTGGTCTGGATTTACTCTGACCTCATCTGCATTATTATCGTCAGGGTTGCACGCCTGCCGCATTTCAAAACAAAAGTACCTTTCGAAGCATATATTACCTATGGGCGTCCCCTTGACATTCTCTGAAGTGGCCAATGCGGCCTCGAGCTGAGCCTTGCACTCTTCGAGCTCCCGGGACAATTGCGTGTTCTTCTTTGTAAGACACTGCATAGCACATGATCCTTCAAACAGTTATCTTCACTATTTCAAGTCTCGAGGGCTACTGACATATATAACCTTCAATTTTACTCACCTGTATGTCTTTCACATACTGCTCCGTGGCTCTGGCTAGACCATTTTGAGCAGCACGGAGATACGCATCTCCTGTATTAAAGGCGTCCAACGCCTCTGGGGAAAAACACGCGTCACGAAGAACAGTCCGGCGACGCCTGTGGTTCAGGGCACTCTCCACCTCTGAATTGGTGGCAGATAGCCCGTCGGCGCCCTCTGTCGGAGGAGCGTCCGAGGCGCGTCCCGTGTCCGCCTCCGCTTCCGGACCCGGCCTCGAACCTTGGCCGGCGGACATAGTCCGGTGGGCTCTCTTCTTTCTAAGAAAATCATGAGCATTAGTAAGACTCAAGGGCATAAACCCTAGGCGTTAAATCCGCACGCCATACCGTTGCGCCGGAATCTCGATCCAGTCCGCACTTCTTTTTGGCTCGCCTGGCTTCAGCGGCCCTTGTTGGCTGCCCACCGTGGGCTCGGCCTTCCGCCTCAAGGATTTACCCTGCGAAACGCTGTTAGTACACGGCATGCAAGATAAAACATGAGAATACTGGGACTTCGGTCTTAGTTACCTTGGAGGCTGGAAGTAGTCTGGGATAGTCGGCCGTGATGGCCACTAAGGAGTTATCCTTGCTCAATTGATGAAATACTCCATCAATCAACTCCACGCATAAGTCCGGATCTTCTTGGGAGTCCGGATCGAGGGGCCGTTCCGAGTCCTCGGGTTGTGGAGCAGGGCTGTTTATTTCCTTCACAGCCTGGCGCAGCTCCTGCGTTTAAACATTACTAGTCTAAGTACTCAACTACGGGAATTTCACAAACGGATAGGCAAGTGAAAGTGTCCGCTCACCCAACTAGGAGGATTGTACATAGAGAATCCGCCTTCCGGGTTGACACGGAGGAATTCTTCCTCTTCCCCCTTGTACAAAGCGGATAAGATATACTCTTGTTCTTGCTCTTCCTCTTCTCCACTTTTCTTATCTCTCTCCTGTTCATTTGCCATCTCCAACAGGAATGTGCACTTACACAGTAGTGAAAGTAAAAAAACCAGTCCAAAAGAAGGGTATGAATGCACAAGAGGATTATTAAATCTAGATGCAATCCTTTGCATAAACCAAATAGCCATGACTGGACATGATCATGATCATGACACTAACTTGTCCTTGAGAATTGCTAGAGTTACAGTCAAATACAGTCAAACAAGAATGCAACAAGCAAATTCATTCACAAAGACAGAAAAGAGTAGTCATTTTGCTAAACTATTGCATTTCAGTTAACCACTAGTGCAGCAGGACTATTCAGTGCATACTTAGAACACTAAATTACTGTACCCACAAGCTTGGTGAGTTTTGAACCTAATTAGGTTCAAATGATAGTGCAGCAGGACTTCCCGGATTGGCGATTCAGGGCTGCTAGTGGTTTAGTGTGAATATGCACAGTAATGTTCAGAATCGGCTCAGCGAGTATATAGTTTGCACCGTGATTGGCATTTGGCAATCATGCATGATGCTACAAGCTTTTATAACAACAGCGGTTGATGGAGTAACATGCTTTGGACTGCTGGTGTGCCTCCTGGTCCTAGGATTCAGCCTCCACGAAGCTTATATGCACATTTTCTGTTATTAAAATTTTGTGGCCTTGTAGCTTGCTTCTTGTATAGGCCTTTTCTGTGGTGCATGTATGTTTAGTATGTTGTGGCACGATTTTGGAATGGAAGTGTCTGTCACTGTTTTGCACCAAACCTATCTTGTAGTACAGTTATGCATCACATTTCCAAGCTGAAGCAGATGCCTCTGATGGGTGGGATAATGATTTTGCAGGTACCCCGAGAGGCCCTTGAGTTTGTCGGAATGTCGATTAACTTCCGTTCCGGCAAATTCAGGTACTCCATATGTCCTATTTTCAGCAAAGGTCATGCTGAAATTTTCCGTGAATTTTAGCATGACTTTGCTAAAAATAGGACATATGGGGTACTTGCGACTAATGCATGGACCGGGGTATCTTAGTACTTAATTAAGTAGGATCAACTGTTTTTTGTCCATCACTCGATGATCAATTTTCAGCCCTTGGATTAGTTTAGTATTTTTTCACACACTCACACACCCTTGCTTGCCATGTGTGTGAGAGAGATAGTGAGAGGAGACAAGAAGAAGGGGGGTAGGAAGGGACTTGGACCTTAGCAACAACACACTAATAGGTTCCATTCCAAAACACCTAGGCAATATCACAAATATCTCTCAATTGTTCCTTGACAATAACCAACTTTTTGGTGACATTCCTCGAGAATTAGGTTATTTGGTCAACTTAGAGATCTTGTTCTTTGACAATAACCAACTTTTTGACCAACCTTTTTTCCTATTTAGAGCAAACATGGTCCACAACGATGAGGCCGGCGGTTCGGGCAAGCAATTCTGGGAGCTGTCCCAGGAGATGGAGGAAGAACCTCACCGTTATGAGGATTCCGCGGAAGACACTGATCCCGACTACACAACCCCTAGTGGCGTCGGGGATGACACCACTGATGGTGCCGCCGAGGATGCCACCAGTGATGATGGCAGCGCACACATAGATGGCAGCCAAGCGAAGAGGCAACGGAAGGACCGGCGCCCGAACGTGCTCGGCACCGTCAAGCAGGAATTTACCGAAGTGTCCTCCAGTGGGCATCCAACGGCGCCCAAAGAATTAGTCAGTGGGTACTCGGGACAACTTGGGTGCATTTTCCGGAGCACCGTCTCGATCAACATCGAGAACCTAAGGCATCGTGACCAAGGGAATTTGTGCAACCTCCTCTTCATGAAGCTGCACGAACGATACAAGTTCCCCGGTGACGTCTCAAACACACGCCTCTCAGGGAATAAAGTGAACAGTGTTGCCCTCATGAAGATGAGCACGACCCTCGCTACTTGGAGAGCCGCGGTGAGGAGAAGGATTCTAAGAGGTGATAGTTATGAGAAGATCAAGGAGACAAATCCTTCGATCAGTGAAGATGACTACAAGGAGTTCAAGATCAAGTGCGAGAGCAACGCAATCGTGGAATCAAGTCAGTGGGGGAAAGATATGCGGGACTTGAACTTAGGGGTCCACAAACTCGGTCCCAGCAGTTACAGAGTGGCGGAACCTATATGGGACAAGGAGGACGTGGAGCATGCCAAGCAAGGCCTACCGCCCCTCTTCGATAAATACTGTGACAAGCAGACCGGGAACTATGTCAGGGCCCAGTACAAGGTGGACCCGGTAACAAAGGAGCTTACCACGGATCCGAAGACCAAGGCGCTTGAGCTTGTTCTGGTAAGGAATACACCCCCACGTAATTAGCTCCATATGGTTGCATTCTAATTAATGAAGCCAAATTTCTAAATGGTTCACATTCCTTCCACGGGACACTGAAAGTAGTAGCGCGGGGTCGTCTCAGAGCTCCCCTTGGGACAACACTTTAAATAGGGCGTTGAACGTAATGAAAAACAAGATAAGTTCAGTAAGCCGTCGTCAGCTGGTCGTGTGGCCGGCAAAGGCTTGTCCACGAAATGGTCGGAATACTATAATGTTGGTGCGAGAAAGGAGAGAAAGACCAGCTCGGAAAGCCAGTCGCGCGAGGTTCAAGAACTCAAGGCACAAGTGGTGCGGATTGCGGAGATGGTCCAAGAGCAAGTGCGAGACCAACTGGGAGCGACGATCACCGCCATTGTGCCTACCTTGATTGAGGGGCTGCAGGCGTGGATTGCGGGCGGCCAATAGGGGCCACCCCCGGTTCCCAGCTTCACGGCCAGCAACTCGCACAATGCATAGGCGGCGCCATTGGTGTCTTCGGCGGAGGCAGTATTGGTGTCTCCGGCGCCGGCGCGGGCATTGGAGCTTAATGCACCCGGGTGTGTGAAGAATACGTTGGCCGGCACCTCGGCAACAAGCGGCCCCTCCATCACATGCACGCATGCCGTTGGCGGTGCCTCGACATTAGCCGAGCTCGACGCTATCATGGTAACGGCCGATGACTTCATCTCCTTGCCTTTGACTGGGCATCCTGACGCCCTACATGTTTTCGCAGGGCGTCGCCGATGTTCCATGCACTCTCCTGCACTTCGTGGGCGGCGAGTTTATCAATGTCGCCAAGGGCAGAATCGTTCAACCGGGCAACCCCGTGTTCCACGGTAATCCGATGCCACCCATCGTGTATAGGGTTCAACTGGTTCGGGTGCTGCCAGGCTACGACGACTTGTTACCTCCATTTTGACCCGATGGGGCCGACGAAGATGATGTGATGACTGATGTCTACTACACAACCTTCTTGTAAACGTTGTTGGGCCTGCAAGTGCACAGGTTTGTAGGACAGTAGCAAATTTCCCACAAGTGGATGACCTAAGGTTTATCAATCCGTGGGAGGCGTAGGATGAAGATGGTCTCTCTCAAGCAACCCTGCAACCAAATAACAAAGAGTCTCTTGTGTCCCCAACACACCCAATACCATGGTAAATTGTATAGGTGCACTAGTTCGGCGAAGAGATGGTGATACAAGTGCAATATGGATGGTAGATATAGGTTTTTGTAATCTGGAAATATAAAAACATCAAGGTAACTAATGATAAAAGTGAGCGTAAACGGTATTGCAATGGTAGGAAACAAGGCATAGGGTTCATACTTTCACTAGTGCAAGTTCTCTCAACAATAATAACATAAATGGATCATATAACTATCCCTCAACATGCAACAAAGAGTCACTCCAAAGCCACTAATAGCGGAGAACAAACGAAGAGATTATGGTAGGGTACGAAACCACCTCAAAGTTATCCTTTTTGATCTATCTATTCAAGAGTTCGTAGTAAAATAACATGAAGCTATTCTTTCCGTTCAATCTATCATAGAGTTCATACTAGACTAACACCTTAAGACACAAATCAACCAAAACCCTAATGTCACCTAGATACTCCATTTTCACCTCAAGTATCTGTGGGCATGGTTATACGATATGCATCACACAATCTCAGATTCATCTATTCAACCAACACAAAGTACTTCAAAGAGTGCCCCAAAGTTTCTACCGGAGAGTCAAGACGAAAATGTGTGCCAACCCTTATGCATAGGTTCATGGGCGGAACCCGCAAGTTGATCACCAAAACATACATCAAGTGGCACATGATATCCCATTGTCACCACAGATAAGCACGGCAAGACATACATCAAGTGTTCTCAAATCATTAAAGACTCAATCCGATAAGATAACTTCAAAGGGAAAACTCAATTCATCACAAGAGAGTAGAGGGGGAGAAACATCATAAGATCCAACTATAATAGCAAAGCTCGCGATACATCAAGATCGTGCCATAGAGAGAACACGAGAGAGAGAGATCAAACACATAGCTACTGGTACATACCCTCAGCCCCGAGGGTGAACTACTCCCTCCTCATCATGGAGAGCGCCTGGATTATGAAGATGGCCACCGATGAGGGATCCCCCCTCCGGCAGGGTGCCGGAACGGGCTCCCGAGAGGTTTTTGGCGGCTACAGAGGCTTGCGGCGGCGGAACTCCCGATCTATCTTCCTATTCGATGTTTTTAGGGTACGTGGACTTATATAGGCGAAAGAAGTCAGTCGGGGGAGCCTCGAGGGGCCCAGGAGACCGGGGGCGTGCCTAGGGGGTGGGTGCGCCCTCCTATCTCCTGGCTTCCTCGAACCTTCCCTGGCTTGAAGTCCAAGTCTCCCGGATCATATCGTGGTTGGTTGCGGTACTACCGCTGCAGGTTGCGGTACTACCGCATGTGCAGCACTGGCCAGATGAAGGCTTGTAGCACAGGGCAACGAGCGGTAGAACCGCAGCCAACCACGGTAGTACCGCAGCTCGGTGCGGTAGTACCACGTCGTGCGGGCTGAGTGAGGGGATAACGGTTGGATTTTCCCCCACCTATAAAAGGGGGTCTTCTTCCCCATTGAGACTTATCCTTTGAGCTCGTGTTCTTCCCCCATTGTTGACCTTCTTAGAGCTTGCTAACTCTCAATCCCTCCAATGATTCTTGCTAGTTCTTGAGGGAAAAGAGAGAGGAGATCTAGATCCACATTTCCACCAATCACTTTCTCCTCTAAGTGAGGGGAACCCCTTGGATCTAGATCTTGGAGTTCTTCGTGTTCTTCTTTCGTTCTTCCTCTCATTTTCCTCCCTAGCATTAGTTGCTTCGGTGGGATTTGGGAGAGAAGGACTTGGGCACTCCGTGTTCCCTTGCCATTGCATTTGGTGCATCGGTTTGAGTTCTCCACGTGATACGTGGAAGTTACAAGTTGAGAAGCTTATTACTCTTGGGTGCTATGTGCCCTTGAGCTTGTTCCTCTTGGGTGCTTGGGCGCCCTAGACGGTTGGTGGTGTTCGGAGCTCAATCATTGTGGTGTAAAGCTCCGGACAAGCGTCGGGGTCTCCAATTAGGTTGTGGAGATCGCCCCGAGCAATTTGACGGGTACCAGTGACCGCCCCCAAGGGTTGACAAAGTGTACGGGTTCGGTGACCGCCCCCAAGGGTCGCCATTTGTACGGGGTTGGTGACCGCCCTCAAGGGTCCCTTAGTGGAATCACGGCATCTTGCATTGTGCGAGGGCGTGAGGAGATTATGGTGGCCCTAGTGGCTTCTTGGGGAGCATTGTGCCTCCACACCGCTCCAAATGGAGATTAGCATCCGCAAGGGTGTGAACTTCGGGATACATCATCGTCCCCGCGTGCCTCGGTTATCTCTTTCCCGAGCCCTTTACTTATGCACTTTACATTGTGATAGCCATATTGTTCTTTGTCATATATCTTGCTATCACATAGTTGCTTATCTTGCTTAGCATAAGTTGTTGGTGCACATAGGTGAGCCTAGTTGTTTTAGGTTTTGTGCTTGACAAATTAACCGTTAGGTTTATTCCGCATTTTTTCAAGCCTAAACCATAATTATTTTAAAGCGCCTATTCACCCCCCCCCTCTAGGCGACATCCACGATCTTTCACCCTGCTTTGGCCGAAGAGCCAGATTCGTTTGGGGGCGGGGGACACCACCCCACAGACAACACCACCAGTCGTGCCAGCGCCAAGCCATGGCAAGACCGCCGCAATGCTACCGGACATGCCGGACATGCATATGGAACATGATCTAGACATGCATATGGCACAGGATCCGGACAACGACGACGACGAGGATACATTTACCAACGTCGATAAGTACTTGAACGAACATGGGTACGATGACGAATTCTTGGGGCCTCCTTCTCAAGAACTCAACCCTGCAAAAGACGATCGCGGTCTAGCCGGTACCACGAAGAAACCCAATTGCAATAGGCGTTGTCTGGCGTTCAGTTCTCAGGAGACGCCTCCAGCTACCGCCTTCATCGAGCCTCAGATAGCCGAGGTGCGAAATATTATCAGCCCCAACACACTCAAGAAGGTGGTCTCTGAGAAGAACTCGATCCCATTACAGCAGCAAAAGAAGAAGGGACGGAAAAGAAATACTAACAAGGGTACGAGCCAGCCGGCACCGAGTATGATCCGTGCTCAGGACGGGCCAACTTCACCTAAGGATATCTCGAGGAGGGTGCATGTGGTGGGTAGGCCAATGCTACCGACTAATCTGCTCAATGTTGCAACCGGTACTATGCGGAGTCTGCATGACAGTGTTATTTCTTTGGAGAAGCGACGTCGCTCCGAGAATGATGTGGCATACCCAGTTTTCGTGGCCAAGGTGCCAGAGGGCAAGGGCTTTGTCGATAGCACCATCAGGTGACATCTTTGCTATGTTTAACCTTCATCCGCTGGACTACACCTTCATTCGGATATTTTCGCTGAGTATGGAGATGCGGATCATTAGAGATAAGACCCCGAACATCGTGATAGTCGACCCCTTCTACATGTGTGCCAAGATCTTGGGCAGCGCTGGGGACCGACAAGTCGCGAGTTCATACCTCGAAGGCGTCATTCTGGCAAACCCAGATAAGGATAACTTCCTCGTGCCTTACTTTCCCGAGTAAGTCATCCCCTCACCGCCCCGTAACATATGATTTCTTGATTTCGATCGTTCTTTTTTTTCTAACATTCCGTGTTTTGTGCAGTGACACACATTGCACACTCATCCTCTTAAGCCCGAAATATTCCATGGCCACGAATTTCGACTTGGACCGTCAGTCGAAGAAAGACTACACAAATATCAAGAAAGTTCTTGATGAAGCCCTTCCCGGCTACGCCAGATCTGGAGGCATCTTCAGCAGGCCAATTCGTAGGTACGGCAAGCACGTGTTCACCCACAATACGACGTTCCCCTGCATCAAGCAGCCGCCTGGCGGTCAGAAGGATGCCTACTACGCCCTCCATCACATGCGGGCGATCGTACGGGACCATAATCACCTTCTGCTACCAAATAATCTCAAAGATTGGGCAGCACACTTGTCGGCAATCCAGGACGCGGACATCAGACAAGAATTCTTTCGCATCCAGTCGGAGTTTGCGAAAATCATCCATCTTGATGTCCTTCGTACCTTGGGGCAGTTCTACCTCAGATATCAACCGTCCAACAGTGAGATAGAAACAACGCTACAAATGCAGGCTGGCAACGACCGCGATTTCATGACCATCATGATAGACGGCGGCTTCATCCATGCTCCGGTCCTGAGTCGAGTCGAAAGTAGTGATGTTATGTAGTTCTGAAATATCGATTAGCTCATGTTGTAATTAAACTTTAATGAACTTGTATGTCTCTTTAGTTTGGACAGTCGTTCAACTTATATGTAATCGATGCTATTTATTAGTAGGACCATGAATCGTGTTATTAATGTGTTGCTTTTCTCTTCCGATCCTTTTGTTGCATACTTATATATTGCTTATGTATTGTCTGTGAATTGCTACTAAGGTTTTGTTTGTCTAGTGCATAGAGATGCCGTCGTATATCATGTACAAGGGTAAGGTTCCCGGAGTCTACGACGACTGGGAGGAGTGTCGGAGACAGGTTCGCCGTTTCAGCAGTAACAGTTACAAAGGGTACACCACTAGGGCAGAGGCGGAAGCTAGATACGCGCTCTATCTAGCGGGAGAGAGGAGGGGGCGTTGGAGGAACCAGATGAAGACCAGTTTCATCGCGATGATGCTCATCATGATGACCGCATCTCTCTTCTATGTGATGGTAGTTTAGATTATCGATATCGACTTGTAATGTGAAGACAAACTCGCTACTCGCGGTCTTGAGACTTGTAATGTTCTAACTTTGTTCTGTATTTTGAATTTGGAGACTAATATGATGAATTGTATTTGGAGACTAATCTTCTATTGTATTCGATAAATCTGTTGTTTATATGTTGTGTTGTCTATATTCTGTGCAGTAATATATTTTGTAACCCGTGCAAATATCAGAAAATAAAAAAAATCCTAATATTCATACTAGTGGCGCATCATACTGCACTTTAGTGACGCACTGCAATAAACACACTAGTGGCGCATTAACTAGAAGTGCGCCATTAGTAACCCAGAGCACAAGGTAAATATGGCCCCCTGAGAGGCATAGTAATGGTGCACTGTTTGACATACTAATGGCGCACTTCCAGATGTGACACTATTGTCTGGTATACTAATGGCGCACCCCTGGTGCGTCATTAGTACTAGTTACTAGTGGCGTGATGATAGTGGCGCACCTGTAGTGCGCCATTAATGGCCAAAATAGGTGCGCCACTAATTAGCCTTTTCCTAGTAGTGATGAATCATGTAACTAGAAAAGTGTAGCAAGTCACAAGTGTGAGACATGTCTACACAGTTGTAGCAAGAGTTTAAGCTTACACGTGACAACCTTAGAGCATCTCCAACAGGCGCACTATAAACGCGCGGCGCCAAAAAAGTAGTGGTTTTAGCGCGCGCTACCGTTCCCGGCGCTTCAGCGGACACGCAAAAACCGCACGCGCGGCATATGTAATTCAGCGCGCGGGCGGAAATGCCATCGCGCGCCGCTTATTTGTTGCGCTCGCTCCCGCGTGCTGGACTCTCGAGCGCTCGCTCTCACTCCACCAACCCATCCAGCCGCGCCGCCACCGCCGCCCCGCGCCACCCCATTTTTTCCGGCGACCGTTCCGGCGCTTCCCCGGTCTCTTCCCGCGCTGCCGCGACTTCCTCCCTCTCTCTCTCTGGTCAGCGCCGCCGTTGCGCACGGCAGTCTAGAAAAGATGCTCACGCGGCGGCTAGAAAAGATGTGGAGAGAGCTTTTGGGATTTTGCAAGCCCAATTTGCTATTCTGAGAGGACCGACTAGATTTTGGGATCAGAAGGTGCTTTGGTACATAATGCATGCTTGTGTGATCATGCACAACATGATCATCGAGAATGAGCGTGGCTAGGATGTAGACTACTCTCAGTATGAGCTCTTGGAACATCCCGTGCGAGTGCGGTGGAGGGCTGAAAGGGTGGCCCGTTTTGTTGCCTCCTATCATGCCATTCGACGTCCGGCAGTGCATAATAAACTCAAGAAGAATCTCACTGAGGAGTGGTGGGCTTGGAATGGCCGCCGAAGATCATCATGATTTGTGCGTTTGATGTTTGAATTATTTGTTGTATTTCTCAAAATACTATTTGTTTGATGAATTGTAATAAATTGAACTATTCATTTAAACTTGGTTGTGAATGATGTTTGTGATTTAAAAATTATGACATGTCTTTGTTTTGTGTGAAATGTGTTGTGAAAATGCAATAAATGTGGATGCGCAGCTGGTCACGCGCGCTGCATTTTAGCGCACTTTTGAAGCTGCGCGCGCTGTATTTTAGCGCGGCTGCTGGAGCCAGCGCGCTGCACCGCGCTAAACCTGGCGTTGCGCGCGCTGCAAATCAGATTTTGCGTGCCGCCCGTTAGGCGCCTGTTGGAGATGCGCTTAGACTACAAACCAACATACCCTCTATCTCTAACTTGTGATGCAGGGAGGATGGTAAAGGATAACATCGGCCTCACGGTTTGCATTGCCATCGTCATCGTCCTAGTCGTGGCTGTCACCATGCTGGTAGCTTACATCTCCGGCATGTAGGCTGGGGGTAGAGGTCTGGAATGCAGTAGCGCAAGGGAATTAGCCATGACCGAGGGATAAGGATGACCAAATTAACGCAAGTTAGCTGCAGGACATGAGAGAAGTTCCGCAGACGGCCCCCTGCAGTCACGAGCACATAATTTGGATTTAACACAGCCAATGTCGTGCTTCTGCCTAAAAAGGACGGTGCGGAGTCCATATCGGATTTCAGGCCCATCAGTCTCATCCATGTGGTTCCGAAGATCATCACCAAAGCTATGGCACGACGTCTTAGCCCGAAGATGAACGACATTGTTTCCTGCAGTCAGAGCGCTTTCATCAAGTCTAGAACTATCCACGACAATTTCTTGTACGTCAGGAACACCGCCCGCCGGTTACATCGCTGCAAAACTCCGTCACTTCTGATAAAATTGGACATTGCCAAGGCCTTCGACACTGTTCGCTGGGATTACATGCTGGATCTTTTGCAACGCCTCGGCTTTCCTCAAAGATGGCGGGCCCTCCTGACGACTCTCTTCACCACGGCCTCCTCTAGGGTTTTGCTCAACGGAATCCCTGGGAGGGACATCATGCATGGACGGGGTTTTCGTCAGGGTGATCCCCTCTCGCCCCTCCTGTTTGACATCGCCATCGACCCACTTCAGAGACTTCTGGAAAAGGCTACGGAATCCGGCTTGCTGTCTGCTATGCCTGGTGGTATTCAGGGCCCCAGGGTCTCCCTATATGCGGACGACGCTGCCATTTTTCTATCCCCCATGACACATGATGTGGAAGGCCTTGCTTCCATTCTACAGAGTTTTGGGGTAGTCTCCGGCCTCGTGACAAATGTGACCAAGAGCTCCATCACCCCCATCCAATGCGCCAACATTAACTTGGAGGAGATTCTGGCGAACTTCCCAGCGACTACAACCCCCTTCCCCATTAAGTATCTGGGGTTGCCCCTCTCCCTCGGAAGACTTAGGCGTGTGGACCTTCAACCCTACATCGACAAAGCGGTGGCTCGTCTTAGCCCGTGGAAAGGAAAGTTCCTGAACCGTGCCGGGTGCACTGCTCTGGTTAAGTCCGTGCTCTCCTCCATGCCAATCTTCCTGCTGACGGCTTTAAAGGCTGACAAAGGCATCCTCAGGGCCTTTGCGAAGATCAGTCGTGGCATGCTCTGGGCCTGTAAGGAGGCGGTTAGTGGAGGGAAATGCAAAGTCAACTGGCAAAAGGTCTGCCGCCCCAAGGAGCTCGGTGGTTTGGGGGTTCTGGACCTGGAGAGGTTCTCCCGGGCCCTGAGGCTTCGCTGGTTATGGTATGAGTGGAAGGCTCCTGAGAAGCCATGGGTGGGCTCTGAAACACCCAACGACGCCTCCGACCTTGACCTCTTCAATGCGGCTACTCGCGTCACCATCGGAAACGGCGCCAAGGCCTCCTTCTGGTCGTCTTCATGGCTCAATGGTGCCCCGCCAAAAGACCTGGCTCCCCTAATTTTCAAGGCTTCCAAGAGGAAGAATCGGACGGTCCAGGACACTCTCGCTGATAACAACTGGATCTCGGACATAGCGGTGGATGCGTTCACGGCCGATCACATGGAATAATACGTCCGCCTCTGGGAGCTCTTGTCGGATATCCAGCTTCAACCTGACACTGAGGACTCCATTACCTGGTCCTTGACCCCTAATGGGTGCTACTCGGCCACCTCCGCCTACAAGGTCCAGTTCCTTGCCTCTTTGCCCTGCCAGTTCGGGAACATCGTGTGGAAGACCTGGGCCCCTCCAAAGTGTCGTTTCTTCGCCTGGCTCGCTGTCCAGAACCGTTTATGGACCACCGATCGCTTGGCGAAACACGGATGGCCGCACCAACCTACTTGTCAGCTCTGCCGTACCTCCTCTGAGACGGCACGACACATTCTTTTCGAGTGCCGCTTCTCCAGACGTATCTGGACGGCCGCGGCCTCTTGGCTGTCTTGTCCAGACCTCATCAGCAGCATCGGGGAGGGTAGGCCTAAAGTCGTGGACTATTGGTTGGCCGTTTCGAAGTCCACCACCTCCTCCCCAAATGGCTTGCGCTCAGCTATCACGCTCATCACTTGGGAGATCTGGAAAGAGAGGAACGAACGAGTTTTCAACAAGAAGTCCTCCCTGCCATCGGTTGTCATGCATAAGATTAAGGAAGAGGGGAAGGACTGGATCCTCGCCGGTGCTAAAAATCTGGCGGAATTTGTAGGCTGATCCTCTTCCCCCTGTGTCGGGGGCGGTGGTCGCCCCCTTCCTCGTTTTTTTTGTTGTTTTTGGCTCTTGCCATACCCCCGTTTGCTTCTCCTATATCAATATAAGGCAAAAGCTTTTTTGCCCGTTTCAAAAAAAAAATTGGATTTAATTTGGATGCTTGGTGCTACTGCTCTGTTCCGTGATCTCCCAGTAATCTTCATCCTCGTGATAGTGGAACCCGGCTGCGGTCTTATGGAAACTGATGCTCGTCTTTGTTAGATCTTCAACAAATGTTGATCTCTTGTTGCTTGTTGTTTACTCCCCGTCCTGGTTTTCCGTAGTTTCTATCAGAATTTGACCACATATTTGACTAAAAAAATATTAATGCATATCATAAAAAATATTGCTAGGTTGGTATTTGAATGTAGTTTTCATTGATATTAATCTGTTACATATAACTTATATTTTTAGTTAAAATTATGAGCAAAATATGACCCAAAATACGGCAAGAACCTGTAAACCAGGACGGAAGTCACGGAAGGATGATTATGTACCCGCTCCACTCCTGGGTTGAATTCTGCTTGATATGCATGCATGCATGCCGGTGTTTTTCTCTAGAAAGAATGGAGGCAAAAGATGCATGCAGCAGGAGTGAGGTGTTTTGGCTCTCGGCCTCCATGGAGTCACTTTTAAGAAAAAGTCAAAATTTGAACTTTTCAGTTTCAAAAAAATCTAAAAAAATGTACAAGTAAACAAGGATGTCATGCGTATCTGTGTAAAATTTAAGGATGAAATACCTTAAAATGCAATATGTACAAAAGAAATCAATTCATCGTCTGGATGGATGAGTAGTATCAAGTGTTAAAAAGCTCCAGATTTGTCTTTTTTGCACAGCCCTCGTTTCAAGGTATTTCTTTCCGAAAATTTACACACTTGTGCGTTATGCCTCCATGTATATCTAAATTTTTATCAGAATTTTTTGAAATGTAAAAAATATGATTTTTGATGATTTTTGAATTTTTTAAAAACTGGCCTCATTGGAGTTCGGCCTCCAAAAGGGATTTTCGCATGCAGAAAGTGCTTTTTAAAATAGGAAAAAGAGTTATTATACTGCTGCTGCACTTAAACACATGTTGGTTGGTTTGGCACATTAGTACCTGATACATGTACAAGACTTCATTGCAAATCTTTGAGAAGTGAACGAAATGGTTTGGCACATAGGCTTGCATCCGCTCTTCGTTAACGCTAACCCTGACTCCGCGACATCGGACCTCTCTGGCTTAGGGGCTGTATGTGAGTACTAAGTGAGAGCGTGGGCTTACGTCTGCCGAGCTCCATGGAGCTATTGTTTAAAAGTTTTAAAAATATTCAAAAAATCATTGAAAACTTGTGTATGTTTAGTATGGATCAGTGAAACTTTGTTAGAAAATATTGTGATTTGTAGGCTACACTATAAAACAAAAATTCGGCCCAACAACAAAATAATGGCCCATTTTGCAATACATATTTTTTCTATGCCATGCGTAAAAGTATATTGTTATAAAATTTCGCACGAACGCACTATACATGTGTATGTGTATTGACATATTTTATGCTGTATTTCTTTTGTGATACATAAATATCATGTTTTTTTATTGGGCTCCCTGGAGCCGGGACTACATTAGCATTTTTGGTAATAACTGGCCCGTGGCTCACAAAATGGGGAGCCGTTGTGTCTCGCCCGCAGCAAGACACAGACCCTAATCATGGAGGTACATGTACACCAGTCTTTTATTTTTGTTTATATTATCAGAAATATTATAAATACATATATTCCAAAACAACTTTAGGTACTTATAATAAATAAATAAAAATATTCGCCACTAATTTGAAAATTGTTACCAAGGTGTAATTTTTATAGAAGTGTAAAATTAAGAATGTTGATAGATAGTATTCAAAACAAATGCTCGTGCTATTTCAAAAATGATCACACGTTTCAAGAAAATGTACATGACAATTTTGAAAAAAAAATATGATGTAAAAGAATGTTCATATAATTCTTTTTTAACATAGTACAGATGCAGATGCTCATACCTACACACATACACCTACCCCTATGAATGCATGCACGCACACCAATACCCCTATGATCCTCTCCGAGAGACTGGGCCTGCACATCGTCTTGAAATTGACAAAGTTGTGAGAGATGCCTTCGTAGTCCAAGAGAGCGTATTCTCCCACTGGACGCACATCGCCAGAAGCTCTGAAATAAATCAAAAAAAATGTGACCACCAATATCAAGTCTAGGATTTGAACTTTGATGGGTTGGTTCCACAACAAAGAAGCTAACCATCTGAGTTACGCTCAGTTCACAATGTTTATGTAATTTAAAAATGATGTTTTGTACCACTAAGAAAAGTACACTACATTTGAAAATATGTTTCCAAGATTTTTAATAAATTTTTATACAATGTAAAAAATGTCCACATAGTTAAAAAAATGTTTTGTAATATTCAAAAAATGGTTCAACGTGTATTTGGAAGATATTTAACACATATTTGAAAACATGTATTCAAAAAAATGATAATCATGTATTTAAAAACAAATGTATATATTTATATGCACATAGAAAAATGTACAATTTCTATGAAAAAATAGATATCAAAAAATATATTTTAAAAAAGGTAAATGTATACAAAAGTATTCTTGACATATAAAAAATGTAGAGTGTGTATAAAAAATGAAGATATATGTTTAAAAAAGAAAAAAAAGAATAAAACAGATGAAAAACAAAGAAAACCAAAGAGAAAAAGAAAAACCAAAGAAAATTAGAAAACCTGAAGAAACCCGCTACAAACATTGAAAACCTCTATAAGAAAACCACAAAGAAAAAAACTTTGTCTGCATCTACAGTATTGTGCCGATCCCGCAACACTGCACCCATTGCAACTTGTACATTTATATGTTTTGAGATTGCTGTTTGTGACAAACAAAACAACAACTAGGTCTAGCAATGGGCTAGAAAAATAGTCCTAGCGAATCGCAAGGCACCACAAGAGACATTGGGCCTTATAAAACAGTATAAAACAAGCTCAAGTGTTGCAGTTTGTCCACCCTTTCTAACAAACAAACTCAGATAGTTCCCGCGGAAGCTGCAACACTTCTTGAGGGCCTGAAGCTAGTCGAGAGTATGGGTTGCAATAACATCTTCATGCAGATGGACAACATCATTGTAGTAAATGCTCTACGACTCACCGAAGGACAAATCGATGGTGGCTGCTCCAATTTTGGATGATTGCAAGGAACTACTTAGAGATATCGCGAAGGTTAATCTTAAGCATTGTAATAGATAGTCAAATATAACAGCTCATGTGCTAGTTGAGCATGGGCGTGCAAACAATCCATCTATGTGGTTGAGGCACCTCCGGGTTTTATTGCCAATTTTTTGGCAGATGATGTATCCATTTTTTATTTTAATAAAGCTAGCCATGAAGGCCTTCCCGTCAAAAAGAAAACTCAATTAGTTTTTTTTAAGGATTCAACACTAAAGACACAAGTATTACCAATGTCTGGTTGATAGCTAAGACTTAAAAAGACATATTGATGTAGGCCAAGCCCTTCTTTGCCCAATCTTTATGATTTGGTGGTGGAATTGGGGAAGAAAAAAAGGAAAACAAAAAGGGGGAACACACAATAATAATATCCACATCACACATGTTCTCTCTCAACATCCAAATCAAGATACATCTTGAATCTACAAGCAACAAGCAATAAACTAAAAGGGTAGGCTCTTCCCAAATCTCTATGGGCGAGATGAGGTCTTGATTATACACTTAGAGATCCTTCTCCAAGTTGGAGGTCTTGATGATTTATGATGAGATCCTTCTTCAGGTTGGAGGTCTTGTTCCTCTAGGAGGAGGTATAAGGCGCAAAACTCTCCCAGTGTCTAAGTCTATACTTTGCTAACCGTATGATGGAGGAGGGGGAAGAGTATATATAGTCATGGGCGAATGAAGGGGTGAGTAAGGGTACAAGGGTTATTTCCCCATGGTTGCTCGCAGGCAATCCCGTGTGCATGAAGGAGGGTTCGTGGACACGGGGTAAATGACCCATGTGCACGGGGTGTTCAGAGAGCTGGACGCAGTCCGTGGGCATGGGGGGCCACATGCCATGCACACCGGGTATCCAGAGGGCTTCGCGGTTGTTAGCCTTCATGTGGACACTCGTCGATGCTTGTGGAACCTTGCCTTCATCTTCACGGTTCCTGCTTTGCTTCCATGTTTCCCTCACGAATGGCGTGGGTGGTCGCTTGTGCATGACTTCCTCCATTGCACGTTCATCATTGGCCCAACACGTATATGTGCAAATGGTAGGATGGTCAAGTAGTACCATCCTCGAGAGAACCAAGAAGGCACACATAAAGGATATAATCCACCTTAGTATATGTGATGTGTGTGTCCCTTGGCGATGGAGCCAAGTCCATGGCGATACCCTAGGGTGCTCCGCACCCCTCCTCGGACCGAGATCCTAATCACCATTGGAAAGAGTGGTGTGGCCGTGCAGTATTTGGTGCACACCGTGAACTCATCATCTTGATGTTATATAGAGTCACTATCCAATGTTAGTCCTCCATCCATGAGATGTATCATGCAAATAACAAGTAGAAAACAACAAAGAAAATGTAGCTGGTTCATTAAACTCATATCAAGATGGCCTAGACGAAGAAAGTTCACCTTCAGAAGGTTCCAGAAGAACTTGCCGCGCACCATAGTGCATATTGTGTCTCCGAAAACATGCCTAATGATGGTACCACCTTGTGTTCCATTTATGATCAACACACAACGGACATTTTGTTCGGATTAGTGCCTCCCATCTTTCAAAAGCAATTCCTTATGGTCGTGACTTCGTAACCATCTGAAACATTTTGTTCAGAGAAGTAGCCTCCCACCGTTCTCGTTGGACTTCTTTGTACCAGTTTCGGTGATTTCACATGTGGATGAGGGCGCGGGAGCAACTGGAGCTGTCTTACGAGATAGCTCAGGAGTGTTTATTGCTGCTTCTTGTTCATTTCGACAGTATGCCATGGATGTTCCCTCTATGGAAGCGTTAGCCCTCTTGGAAGGACTGCGATTGGCAGAGCATTTGGGTATTTATGCACTGGTTGTGGAGTCCGACTCACAGGAGATAGTACAAGCTATGGAGGATCCTTCGGAGTACCGTGCTTCGGCTGCGATGTTGACGGATGATTGCCGACAGGTGTTGAGTTCCTTCGGCAGGGCGACGATTGTTCACTGTGCTGGGGAGAGTAATGGGGTAGCGCATTGGCTAGCCAGGACTAGTTATAGAAGGAAGTTAAATGAGGCCTCGCAAGAGCATCCCCCTGATTTCTTAATTCCCTCCCTTGTAACTGATATGATTATTATGTAATAAAGGTCACCGAGGTTAAAAAAAAACTCATAAAAAAACCTGCTCTTTCAACTTACTTGACTCGATAAAGAGAGAAAAAATTTCAGAATAATCTCGAGAAAGAAAAGAAAGCAAGTTGGGTCAACCCAACGAAATGGGAGAGATGCCCACTAGGCGTACGTCACGTGGAGCACGAGCAAGTGTACGCTGCGTCGGGTGCACGCAGCAGCGTGCCCGTGCAAAACGAACCTTTCGCGTCAGAGAAAATGGGAGCAGCTCCAACCAAAATAATCCGGCTTTTTCCTTCCGCCAGGCTAAAAAAAGCAAAGATTCCAATTGGTCGAACGAGTTTAGCCGCAGCCGCAGCCTCGGCCTCCCTTCCGCCTCCGTCTCCTCCCATCTATCCGGATCGCCGCGGCCTCCTCCCCGGATCAGCGCCGCCGTCGGTCGGAGAGCCTCCCCCTTTCCCGCGGCGGCTCGAGGATGGACGGCGCCGGGGGCGGGGGAGGAGGGCCGCACCCCTCCCGGAGGAGCATCTCCTCGGCCGCCGGCCCCAGGAGGAGGGGGCCGTCCATGGAGAACGGCCACGACGCCGCCGCCGCCAGGAGGTCCTCCGCCACCATCTCCCGCACCACCTCGTACGTGATTATCCCCCGCCCTTGCTATTGATTCGTTGCTATGAGTCATTTCCACGCTGGTAGCGTCGCTGTTGGGTCGCGCGATGCCGTGCAGGCACGGGGTAGCTTACGGGGCTCTCACGGAATAGCTTTCTGGTCGAGCGCTAGTTTGCTCCTTGGGCTAAGGGCTAGATTTGATTTCAAGCAATCGCTGGGGCGCAGAACATTTTACTTTAGTCAGCGGAGCGACATGATTGGTACAACAGGCCACAGACATTATGATTAACCTGTAAATCTCATTTATCTATCTATTATGATGATCTGCGCATGCAAATGCTTGTACTCCCTCCGTTCCTAAATATAAGTCTTTTTAGAGATTCCAATGAAAGACTACATGCGGATCAAAATGAGTGAACCTACACTCTAAACTATGTCTATATACATCCGTATGTAGTCCATAGTGAAATCTCTAGAAAGACTTATATTTAGGAACGGAGGGAGTATAATTTGGATTCTGTAAGACGGCGACACCAGATGTTTCTTGATGCAAAGTGAATACAGCTGAAATCGCATGAGATGTGGTTGTAACTGAAAAATGTTGCCTCCCTCAGGATGGTGACTGGGGAGAGAACCGTTAAGAGACTGAGACTGTCCAAGGCACTGACGATACCGGACCACACCACTGTGTACGAGGCATGTCGGAGGATGGCCGCGCGTAGAGTTGATGCCGTGTTGCTGACGGACTCCAACGCGTTGCTCTGCGGGATCCTTACTGACAAGGTGAGGTAGATCTTTCTTCTCTTCATCTGCTCCAGGTGATGCCTGGTAGACCAATCATTCTAACTATGTGCTGCGTTTTGCGGGCTCGTATCAGGACATAACCACAAGGGTTATTGCTCGTGAATTGAAGCTAGAAGACACACCAGTTTCCAAGGTCATGACTAGAAACCCTCTCTTTGTTCTCGGGGACACTCTCGCGGTCGAGGCATTGCAGAAAATGGTGCAAGGTTTGTGAATGTTCCTCCTGATACTTGGGATGCCTTCTTACTTCTTATCTTAATAATGTTGGCTGAAAAAGTGTCACATGATTCCAGGTAAGTTCAGACATTTACCTGTTGTGGACAATGGGGAAGTCATTGCGCTACTGGACATAGCCAAGTGCCTATATGATGCTATTGCACGAATGGAAAGGGCAGCTGAGAAAGGAAGAGCAATCGCTGCTGCTGTTGAGGGTGTTGAGAAGCATTGGGGAACATCTGTATCTGGTCTGTAGTCTGTTATGTTTCACTTGTATCAGTTTCTTGTATGATAGCCACTAAACGTTACTGTCATGAGTCAGCAATTTGCCCTTTTAATGCTTTCTCTATTTACTTTGCAGGTCCCAACACTTTTGTTGAAACTCTTCGTGAACGGATGTTTAAGCCATCACTGTCGACAATTATATCTGAGAATTCAAAGTAGGTAATATCCTGTCATTTTCTAATAAATGTCTTTCTCTATTATTTCCAGAATAAATGCTGTTACAGAATACTTATTAGCTGATCTCAATTTCTTAGAGTGGCTACTGTTGCACCAACTGACACTGTGTTGACTGCATCAAAAAAGATGCTTGAACTAAAAGTAAGTTCAGCAGTTGTTGCGATTGAAAACAAGCCTGGTGGGATTCTGACGTGAGCACCTTTCCCGAGTACAATAAAATTACTTGTAATTTCTATAGCAGCATTGAACTGAAAGCTACTTTATTTATACATCGATCAGCTCGAGAGATATATTGATGCGTGTCATAGCCCAAAATCTTCCACCTGAGTCCACTACAGTCGGGAAGGTAAGCAAAGCCAAAATAGATTATCTTCACATTCTTATGTATTCACACTACATTCCTCTGTATTTTCTCTTCAACTGTCATTAGGCCCTAACTGTCATGCCATCATGCCTGGAACTCTTTTCGACAGGTTATGACCCAGAGTCCAGAATGTGCCACGATTGACACCCCGATCCTTGAAGCCCTACACACAATGCATGATGGGAAGTTTCTGCATTTGCCTGTTCTAGACAGGGGTATGTGGACAAATGAGCAATGGAGTTTGATCTAATTCAACATTTTTTGCTAAGTCTGTTAAATTATGAATAATGTGTTGTCATTATCCAGATGGGAGTGTTGTAACCGTTGTTGATGTCCTTCACATAACTCATGCTGCAATTGCAACGGTGAGTATCAATTTCCATCTGCTTGGGCTTCTGTATGCGCACTCTGGCTTGCTCCTTTGTGTGTACTTTCAGGTTTTGAACTGGAAAATGTATATTAGTAATATGTTAATGCCCAAGTCATCCGGTGTTTAATCATTAGTGGATGCTGTAATCTGTATCTTGTTATAAGTTGCATGATGGAAGTTACTAAAGCAACTTCATAGAGAAGTGCCAAATATACAAGTTGTATGGACCATTAGATAGTGTATCTGCTATCTGGTCTGCTAAAAAATTGTCCATAAACTTGTCAGTGTCGTGTATTATTCGCTTTCATTACTCTAAAAATTGGAAGTACTAAAGCAAGCTTACTGTCAGTGTTGTGTATTCTTCGCTTTCATTACTCTATGTGTATAAGTTTAGAGATATCATGTCTGTATTTTAAATTTGTCATGCCTGTTTGTGTTGTTGTATTCAGGTCGGAAACAGTGGAGCAACAGGCTCTGAGGCGACTTCTTCCATGATGCAGAGGTTCTGGGATTCAGCAATGTCAAGTGGGCCTCTTGATGATGATGATGATTGCAGAAGGTTAGCATCTCTTTTTCAACCTATCATTTTGATGACGTGGTTTCTTTTCTGTGACTAAATCGCTATGGCACCTCTCAGCGAAGGATCAACTAAAGTGGCATCCGAGGCAGCAGATATAGGAAGATCAGCCTTCTTTCCGCCTTCAGGCTTATCAAGCACTTTTGGGTTCAAGATTCAGGACAAACAAGGCAGGATGCACAGATTTAACTGTGGTATGCACTCTCATTGTGGTGTCACGCTAGCTGGGACTATATCACCGTTCTCTTTTTTTTTTCCATTTCATGCCCAGTAATTTATTTACATTATAGTTTCCTAGTTTCATGTATGACGTTTCAAATTTCAGACACGAGTAGCCTGACTGAATTGATAACGTCGATTCTGCAAAGACTTGGTGATGACATTGATAAATCGAACCTACCTCAAATTCTGGTACTGTTCAAGCTCCATTCTCAGTTTGTACCCATATACCTATGTCATCACTGTCATATCTCTAAGGTTTCTTTGTTCCTGATACCATTTGACAGTACGAAGATGATGATCACGATAAAGTCATACTCTCATCAGACACCGACCTTATAGCGGCTGTGGACCATGCAAAGCAAATCGGTTGGAAGGTAATGCTGTTGTAGGTGAAGCGGATCTTTCCCCATGCCAAAAAAAGGGTGCTCACTTTCTTACCTGTTCCTCTCGCAGAGCTTGAGGTTGCACTTGGATTACGCCGGTGTTGGCCGCCGGAAGCGAGGAGCCGTCTCGTCGGACTTTGAGTACGCCGGAAGGGACGCGTGGGCTTCCGCGTACGGCACGGTCGCGGCCGGGGCGGCCCTGGTAGCCGGCCTCGGCGTGATGGCCTACCTGAAAAGAGCAGGCTAGGCGCGACGAACACGGTTGTCTTAGTGATACATACAGGATGTTACTACATTGAAATGAACAGAATTGGACCTAGAAAAAGGAAATTTACGAGAGTGGGTGTGCGATTGATTCTTGCGAGGAAAAATGGAAACATGTAATAATGTCACGGCAGCGGATGGACTGTGGATCAAATCTTGGTTGTTGAGTCAGTCCCGAGTCTCCACGGGGTGCCACGGTTGTACACCCTAAACACCATATACATCATCACCTTTGTACAATGAAAGCATAATTGGCCATCGGTCTCAGTTGTAGTTTGTCGATCATTGATCTGACTGTTTTGGGGCTTTTTCTTTTTTTTGCTCACCTAATTGGCCGTCGGTCTCAGTTGCAGTTGCCACTTCCCTGTGTGCTTCCTGTCTGACCCTGTCATCCTGTGTACTCATCTGCTTTCCACTGAAGTAGGCATGGCATGCATGGAGCCGTTGCCAAATGGTCACTGTAGAGGCGTGCTTCACAGAGTTCCTGTTCAGTCGAGTGCTGCAGCCGCGTGCTGTTCGCATTGATCTTACCGTTGATTCTTGATAACATGCCCACAGCATGTCACTGCATCTCAATCCGTTGACGCCATCCTCATTCATCACACGGATTAAATTGTCAGTAGACGGCAACGCAACACAGATTTAGAAGGCGGCTACCAACAATTCATCCCCGCGCACATGTGTGCCCACGCGACGCGCGACCACCCTATCTGGTCGTGGTCGGGCAACCAGTGCATGGTCCGCTGACACCCGCACCAATGCCAACAACCTCCCGGCACCACACCAGCACGGTCAGGAGGCCGGCGCCAGGCACGGGCCAAACATGAATCCCGTGCCAGCGCGTCCCGGTCCACGCCGTCAATACAGCTTTGCTCAGCAATGGCTCGTTCGTCTGACGTCGGAATTCGCTTGACATTTGGTGCTCTGCCTGGCAATGGCAGGCGCAGCCACTGTTACACGACGCTTTCACCGGCATGCATCCATTCTGCCACTGCTGCAGTACAGTAGTCCCGTTGTTTCAGCTGCTGGGTGTGGCGTCACTCCGGTCGTTGCCATTGGGGCCAGGACGGCTAGCATGACATGGCGTGGCATGGCGTGGACCGTTTGCTAGGCTACGTCGAGTTCACTGTGCCAAACTGATCAGAAGCACACTCACATGGATCGATCCATCCAATGCTACTGCTCATCCACGCTGCTAATGTCAGTTCCTGTCGCTCCTTCTTCTTCCTCAAGTTTTTGCACCACTGTAACTCTGTAAGACTGCAAGAATGTTTCAGTTCAAGCACTGATGGATAGGGGATTCCCGGTGAAGAAAAACAGGTGTGAATGGCCAGCGGCGCGTCGCTTCCCTGCTTTGTTGCGGCTGGCCGCTGACTAGCCTGGACCCGTCCTGCACGGCAGCGCGACCCCAATGCTCCTTTAACTTGTCTGAACCAGTAGCTGATCGAGCGATCAGACAGCAGCAGGTATAACACCGATCACAAATCGGTAAGTGCTTGGCGTGGACAGGCCAGGACTTTGACCGGAACTTGCCTCGGTCGGTCTTTAAGTGTAAACTCAGGCTCACGGTGATTGTTCAACTTCTCCAAAGGAACAGCAAGCTAGGGACAGATTGCACCCCCATATACGTAGAACTGATCTGTCGCTTGCCCAAAAAATAGACCCAGAGCAGTTCTGTCTGCAGGCGATGGATGCACGAGAAATGTTTTTCTACCATGCATGTTATGAACACACACACACACACACTTCACTTTGTTCAAGATTTGTGCGGTCCGGCGGAATGAGATCTTCTTTCTTTGGAAAAGATACGAAATGAAATCTGATCGACCAGACAAACCGCTGGGGGTTTCGATAGCCAGCAAACTTGGCTGAGAGAGCATGACTGTAAGACAATAGACTTTGGGGGGAACCGGCACAACCCTCTAGGGGTGGCCTATCACATATATATATAATGAGGTGATATACAACGTTACAATATACACATGTAAATACAGTCTAACACCCTCCCTCAATCTTAGCCACTTTCTAATGAATCTAGAAGGGTAAGATTGCGCCTGCAAGTCCCAAACTGTGGCAAAGGCAATGGCTTGGTGAAGATGTCAGCAAGTTGATCCTTGGAAGAAATAAACTTGATCTGTAGTTGCTTCTGAGAGACACGTTCACGCACAAAGTGATAGTCAACTTCAATGTGTTTCGTTCGGGCATGGAATACCGGATTTGCAGAAAGGTATGTAGCACCGATGTTATCACATCAAAGAACAGGAGGCTGTGATTGGGGTATACTTAACTCCTGAAGCAAGGACTGTACCCAGATAATCTCTGATGTGGCATTGGCCACAGCCTTATACTCAGCCTCAGTACTGCTACGCGAGATAGTAGCCTGTTTCCGAGCACTCCAGGCAATCAGGTTAGAGCCAAAGAAGACAGCATAACCCCCCGTGGATCGCCTGTCATCCGGATTGCCAGCCCAGTCTGCATCAGAATATGCTGAAAGACAACCAGAGTCAGACGGCCGAATATGCAAACCATGAGCCACCGTGAAACGAATATAGCGCAAAATCCGCTTAACAGCAGACCAATGAGTGTCACGGGGTGACTGCAGATACTGGCAGACTCGGTTAACAGCATAGAAAATGTCTGGTCGCGTGATCGTCAAGTACTGGAGCCCACCAACAATACTCCGGTACTCGGTCGCATCAGAAGAAGAAAGAAGCACACCATCAACAACATTGAGCTTATCAGTGGTAGACATGGGTGTAGTCGTCGGTTTGCACTTAAGCATCCCAGCTCGCTGCAACAAATCCAGAGAGTACTTCTTCTGCGTCATAACAAGGCCAGCAGCACGAGAAGTAACCTCCACACCAAGAAAGTAATGAAGCTTCCCAAGGTCCTTGGCCGCAAAATCAGCACCAAGTGAGCGAACAAGCGCAGTAGCAGCCGACTGAGAGGAACTGACCAAAATGATATCGTCTACATAGACCAACAAGTATATAGTAACCTCAGGCCTTTGAAGAAGAAACAATGAGGAGTCAGCAGTTGATGATGCAAAACCATGAGCACGAAGAGCCATTGCAAGACGAGCATGCCAAGCACGAGGAGCCTGCTTCAGACCATAAATTGCCTTGGACAGACGACAGAGATGATCAGGGCGATCCGGATCAGAGAAACCCGGAGGCTGGCGCATGTAAACCTCCTCCGCCAAGACACCATGAAGAAAAGCATTTTGAACATCAAGCTGACGAAGAAACCAACCTCGAGTAATAGCCAGAGAGAGAAGAAGTCTGATGGTAGTAGGCTTGACCACTGGACTGAAGGTGTCTTCATAGTTAAGTCCAAAACGCTGTCGAAATCCACGAGCAACCAGACGAGCCTTATAGCGCTCAATGGACCCATCAGAATGCCTCTTCACTTTGAAAACCCATTTGGAATCAATGACATTTACCCGTGATTGTGGAGGAACAAGAGTCCATGTCTGATTGCGAAGAAGCGCTTGATACTCCTGTTCCATGGCCTCTCTCCAATGAGGAATGCGCATAGCAGCTTGATACGTACGTGGCTCAGAGGATGGATCTGCGAGAGCAGCAGACATGCACGCCGCTAACCAAGCAACTGTGCCATCGTGACGTTGCTTAGGCTGAAAAATGCCACTCCGACTGCGCGTATGTGGACGTAGAGCAGCAGCAGGAGCCGGCGGAGGCGAAGGTGACGGAGACGTGACGGTCGCCGGAGATGCAGGAATCACCTCAGGCGAGCTCGGGACAGACGACTCCGGGCTGCATGGCGAGGACTGGCCCGACGACAGGGGCTCAGAGGCCATGGGCGAACCGAGGGTGGGCGAGGCCAGCTCCGGTGACACTGGCCCAGACGGCCTTGGCGAGGCGAGAGCAGGCGAGGCCGGCCCTGGTGAGAAGGGCCCAGACACCCTGGGCGAGGCAGGGGCGGGCGAGGCCAGGCCTGGTGATGACTGCCCCGACGCCCTGGGCGAGAAGGGGACCGAGGAGGCCGGCCCAGTCGGCGGGGTTGCAGGGCGCGACGATGGCGAAGGAAGCCCAGAAGCCAGAGGCGACCGAGCCAGGACGTCGAGCGGCCGTGCATGAGCACGGAAACCGAGGCCATGCAGGGGCGCCATGTGCTCCTCATGCACAACAGAAGGTGCCGAGGATGAAGGCGATGGCGACGAAGAAGAAGATGGCGCTTCCAGAATCTCCAAACGAGCCCCACGACCAGTGCCTGCACCATGGTTAGGCAACAATAGAGGAGAATATGCAACATCATCAAATTGGTCAGAAGCAACAGAGGATGAATGCATGACAGGTGGCTCGGTAGTGGACACAGGGAGTTTGGCAAAGGGAAAAACATGCTCATCAAACACAACATCCCGAGAGATGTAGACACGATTAGTGGGAACATGAAGACATTTGTATCCTTTATGAAGAGAGCTATAACCAAGAAAAACACACTTCTTGGAACGAAACTCGAGCTTACGCTTGTTATATGGACGGAGTTGGGGCCAGCAAGCACACCCAAACACCTTGAGAAAGGTGTAGTCCGGTTGTTCATTAAGGAGAACTTCAATGGGAGTCTTCATATTCAAAACACGAGTGGGAGTACGATTGATGAGAAAACATGCAGTGGTGAAAGCATCACTCCAAAAACGAAACGGAACAGATGCATGGGCCAAAAGAGTCAGACCAGCTTCAACAATGTGACGATGCTTACGTTCTACTGAACCATTCTGCTGATGTGTATGTGGACATGCTAAACGGTGAGTGATCCCAAGCGACTGAAAGAAGGAGTTGAGGTTGCGATACTCGCCACCCCAGTCCGACTGAACATGAACAATCTTGTGCTTGAGAAGGCGTTCAACATGTTTTTGGAACTGAACAAAAATGTCAAACACATCAGATTTATGTTTGATAAGATAAAGCCAGGTAAAGCAGCTGTAAGCATCAACAAAACTGATATAATAATTATGACCACTAACAGAAGTCTGAGCAGGACCCCATACATCTGAAAACACAAGTTCTAAAGGATGTTTCACCTCACGACTGGACTCCGAAAAAGGAAGTTGATGACTCTTCCCCTGCTGACAAGCATCACACACTGCTACATCTTTATTACTAGACACACTAGGAAGCTCATGACGATGCAAAACATGCCGGACAATAGGTGTGGCCGGGTGACCAAGACGAGCATGCCACTGTGACGGAGATACCCGAACTCCACTGAAGACGCGAGCGACGCCAGGATGCTCCAGACGATAGAGACCTTGGCAGAGCCGCCCACTAAGAAGAATGTCCCTCGTGCCCCGATCCTTAATAAAAAGATCAAAAGGATGAAATTCACAAAGCACATTATTATCACGAGTGAGTTTAGGAACTGAAAGAAGATTATGTGTCACAGATGGAACTCGAAGAACATTGCGAAGTTGAAGACTCCTATTGGCATGTCTAGTGAGAAGTGATGCTTGACCAATATGAGAGATGTGCATACCTGCTCCATTGGCGGTGTGGATCTTGTCGGAGCCATGGTAGGGTTCACGAGTGTGAAGCTTCCCCATCTCACTGGTCAGGTGCTCTGTCGCCCCAGAGTCCATGTACCAGTGGGGATCAATGGAGTAGGACTGAGTGTGTCCCTGTGGCTTCTGCGGCGGCGGACGATCAGCCATGGCGACCTGACGAGCAAAGTTGCGTGTATCCTTCCCGTCATTGCCAAGACCAAGAAAACCCCGCTGGAAGCGCTTGTGACACTTCGAGGCCCAGTGCCCATCGCGACCACAAAGCTGGCACACACGTGGACCGCCAGCCCCTGGTAGAGTCGCAGTAGGAGGAGGGGCCGAGGCGGGTGGTGGTGACTGCCCCGAAGAAGCCCTGGATGAAGCAGAGGAGCGACCACCCTTGGTGGCGGCGTTTGCCGAGAGGGCGCCGTTACCCCTGGATCGGCGTGTCTCGACTCGTTGCTCAGTAAGCAGGAGGCGTGAAAAGACCTCGTGTGCTGGCATGGGCGTGGAGTTGCCCCTCTCATTGATGATCTCGACTAGGGCGTCATACTCCTCATCAAGACCATTGACAATAAACGAGTTGAACTCGGAGTCGGTGAGGGGCTGTCCAATGGAGGCCAGCGTGTCGGCGAGACTCTTGACTTTGTTGTAGAACTCAGTGGCGGTGGAGTCCAGCTTTTGACACTCCCCAAGTTGGCGACGGAGCCCAGATACACGAGCCTGCGACTGTGCCGCAAACGAGCGCTCAAGAATAGTCCATGCCTCGTGGGACGTCTTGGCGAAGACAACAAGCCCAACAACGGCCGGAGAGAGCGACCCCTGGATGGAGGAGAGGTTCGCCTGATCCTGCCCTGTCCAGACACGGTGAGCCGGATTATAGACCGGACCATGCACGCTGTCAACCAGCGCAGGAGGGCAAGGGAGAGAGCCGTTGACATAGCCAAGCAGGTAGTGACTCCCAAGAAGCGGAAGAACCTGCGCGCGCCAGAAGATGTAATTGTCCGACGACAACTTGATGGTGATGAGATGGCCGAAGTGAAACGGCGGCAGCGGCTGCGATCCCATCGAGGAGACTGGCTGAGGTGAGAACACCGTGGAGACAGTCGGAGGGGCAGCCGGCGCGGTGACAGAGGGCGCGATGGCCGCGGTTGACGCCGCGAAGCCTGCCAGTGCAACGTCCTCCGCCACCAGCGGCGCAGTGGCCGAGGGCGCGACAGCCGCGGTTGACGGGGCGGCGGTGGTGTGGGCCACAAGCGCCTGCCCGGGCGAAGTAGCAGCCGGCGGGAGCGCGAAGAAGGAGCCGACGCTCCGTGTCCCGATCGGCGCCTGAAGGGAGGCGACATCCAGCGGCCTCGAGAGAAGTGCCGCGAGGGAGGCCGGCAGAAAACCGGTGGCGGTGGAGCCGGACGCAGCGGCGGACGTCATGGCAGTCGGGCGACGGCGGCGGCGGGCGCGGCGGCGTCGGCGGTGGCGGCGGCGGCGGTTTAGGGTTTTTAGGCGGAAGCGGACGTAACCTAGCGTGATACCATGTAAGACAATAGACTTTGGGGGGAACCGGCACAACCCTCTAGAGGTGGCCTATCACATATATATATAATGAGGTGATATACAACGTTACAATATACACATGTAAATACAGTCTAACAATGACAAATCAAACATCGTCCATGCCAATTTATGTTGTCACTTTTTTATAGCGAGCATGACAAATCCGTCCACTTTAGTCTTTTGCCAGGATTTGCCGTGGTTGCCCAAGGAATTTGCCATTCTCACGGCAACGTAAATTGCCATGCAAAACAATCGATTTGCCATGCACTCTACGTCGACACAGTAGCGTTTCCGGTCGCTCGAGTTGGTGTTTTCAGACCTAACAGAATCGATCCCGATGAACAGGCACGCATGCTCTTGACATGATCGATGCACAATTCCTGCGTGATGCCAATCGCCGATGCTCCATCAGTGCGTGCAGTTCAGGGATCTGATGCGATGCCTAACGGGAGAAGTGTCGAGAGTTCATTTGCAACTTGTCTCCAGTCTCCAGAGAGGGACAGGGACGCATGCATCAAAGACAAAAGGCGGATCTGTCACGTCGACGACAGTGGGTGTGAACCGGGGAGAACATGAGATACACGCCATGTAATACTACCTGGATTTCTTCGTTTCTGCTGTATGGACTTCTTTGTTGTCTCGACTTAAAAAGTTCTCCCGAGAGGAAAAGGAAACTTGAGATTTTAACCATGGCCCTTTTTTAGCTATACACGAGCCGCAGTGACTTCTGTCATCACGTCGTGATGGATTGTTATGCGGGCTTAACAGATTGTCTGATCTGGATGATAACAAGGAGTGGACGTGACATGATCGGAGAGGGTGCGTTGGTGCAAAGGGAAGTCGGCGCCGTGAAAGAGAGAGGCCATTCGTTGGTTAGTGTACTCAAGCAAATGCTAGTCCCTTTCAGCTGAGGTAGCCTTTTATTTCTTGAGAGTTGGCTGAGATAGCTACGTTGTTGACATTGTGACATTTTTATAGGCTTGTGCTTACATAAGATTCTGGTAACTACTAGTTCTTTTACATCAAAACAAATCTGGCTTAAATATTAGATACTAGTGAGAATAGAGTACAA
The DNA here is from genome assembly GCF_002162155.2 of Triticum dicoccoides. Lineage (NCBI taxonomy): Eukaryota > Viridiplantae > Streptophyta > Magnoliopsida > Poales > Poaceae > Triticum > Triticum dicoccoides. The sequence goes on along the minus strand of NC_041385.1, from coordinate 741,642,069 downwards.
CTGGATAATAGGGTAACCGAGCTCAAATATTACTCATATAAAGGATGTTGGAGTACCCGCCTCCGGCGAGCCTCCCGGGGGCTCTCCACGCCGTCCGATTGGCCGGTTGGCGCGCACCCAGGCGATGTGTCTATGAGCTCCATGGCGGGTGTACTGCAGGCGCACCCGGCACCACTGTCATGCGGCAGTTTGCGTCGGGCCTGCGTGCGAGGTCCCGCGCGTGACGAGGAGGTCGGACCCACATGTCGGTGTCTTCGCCTCAAGCCAGGCTGGTTCGATCAGACAGGCGGGGCGTGCACCGCGCCAGCCTAGGCTGGCTCTCGCGCGGACCAGCCTCCACCGAGCTTGTTCACTCGCACCAGTTAGGTCGTGCGTCACATCCGCAACGCCGGCTCGCCCGGGGCCGGCTATCAGGACCGTGTGCCCCGTGCCGGGCTAGTTCATTCGCGCCAGCAGGATCCCTACAGTCTCACATCTACCACGGGCAAGATCTTCCCAAGTGTAAATGCTGCTGGGTGCTAACTGATTCAACCATGCTCTGGCCGAGTCCTCCAACATAAGAGGCAGGTGTTTCATGGCCACCTCATCATTGCCGCCGCCAATCTGAACAGCCACTCGGTAGTCTTCAAGCCAAGTATCAGGCTTGGACTCACCAGTGAACTTACTGACTCCACTCGCCAACCTGAAGTTGGGAGGAATCACCGCGTCCCTGATGGCTCTGCTGAAACACTCTCGTCCTGAGACGTGCACTCTGCTGCTGGTGGGTACATCTCTGTCATGACCCTCTCGGTGAGCTCTGTTCCTGTCGACCAAAACTTGAACAATAATGGATCTCGCATCAAAGCCTGGCTCCCTGGGGTCGACTGGAATCCTTCGCCCAACACTGTGATGGCGTCTATCATCTTGTTGTCGAGGCGCGTACGATCCACCCCTTGGGGGAGGGGTGGGCACTCGACGTCGATCATCGCGATTGATTCAGTGATCATACTGCTCATGGTTCTTGTACTGATCACGCCGGTCACCACGCTCCTCACGCCTCGGGGGCGATCTGGGGCTATGGGCCGACTGGACTGTATTTGCAGCTACGGATCTGCTGTGAATCCTATTCTGCGACTGCGATACAGCTGAATTTTGATCTCCTGCTGCCCGAAGTAAATCTCTGATCTGTAATAAGCCTCTGCCAGCCTCTGATTGGGAAGGCTGAATTGACTCTGCTATACGGGCTGCAGCTGCTAAATTCTGAATCGGAGTTCGATATACCTGAGTCGGTGGTGGAAAGAGTTGACGTCGACTGGATTCCGGAACCCGTTGCCGCGCACGCTCGTCGAGTGCTCGCTGAAGGTTCTCCAGTCGAGTGCGCTCAGCCAAGTTGGCCAAGCGCGCGTCCTCTAAGGCACGAGCCTGGGGGGTTTCTCCAATGATAGGAGTGTGCAGCGCATCCATGTTCCGGCAGCGAAGATCTTCCCTCTGCAGCGAAGTGAGGGGCTCGGGAAGATACTCTTCATGGGCATGCGACGGATCGCCTCCGCCATCGCCTCCGTCGGTGCGGGGAAAACTGGGAGGACCGCATGGTCCATCGACCATCAGAACCTCCGCCGCTGGATCACTGCTGTCGCACTCGGATGCAGTCTCTGCGGAGCCAGTCGAACAGGCCGTAGAGAGATTCGTCGAGCTTGATTGCCGCGACTTGGGGGGTGGCCGACTGGCGAGCCACCGCGTGCCTCACCCACCGCTGAAGCCTCGACCGACCGGAGCACTTGCGCCGGCGGCAAACAGGGAGGAAGGACAACACAGGGGTCGACCGATACTGGGTCGACGGTTGCCGCAGGAGGACGTTGCGGACGCACGCGCGAAAGTGCGTCGCTCCGCGGACTGGGAGTGCGTCGATGTCGAGCGGAGCCTCCTGAAGCCAAGCGGAGTCGTCGGCGATGAACGTGAGCGTGCCGAGATGGATCTCGCGGCCCTCAACCAAAACTCCGCCTGAAACCATGATGAAGGAGATCGGAAAAATCGCAACTTCTCCAATAAGTCGCTAAGACACCTGCCCCACGGTGGGCGCCAACTGTCGTGGTTCTAAGTCTGACAGTAGTGTAGGGGGTAGGTATGGAGAGGCAAGATCCTAGCTATGGAGTAGTTGTATACGCAAGGGATTTACGAGTTCAGGCCCTTCTCGGAGGAAGTAACAGCCCTACGTCTCGGAGCCCGAAGGCGGTCGACTGGATTATATGCGTATGAGTTACAGGGGTGCGAACCCTTTACACTGAGGAGGGGGGTGGCTTATATAGAGTCCGCCAGACCCCTCCGGCCCTCAGTTATGCAGGGTTTAAGATACATTAAGATCGGGCGTTACTGGTAACGCTACAAATAAAGTGCTATTATGACCATAAAAGCTACTTAATGACCGACCGTTGGCATGCAGAGTGACCTTAGGTCTCCTGGCTGTCGAGTGGATGGCTTCATGGTCGAGTGTCTTTGAGTTCGTCGAGTGGAACATTTCCGGGTCGATTGAAAGGTGATTTCTTCTAGAGATGTCCTTGGGGAGGGTATCTTGGACAGGTCCATGACCCTACCCTAGGTACATAGCTTCATCACCGTGCGCTCACCATTCTTCTGTTGTTCTACATCATTGCTACTATTTTTCCGTGTTACATTTCTATCAACTATCTCTATCACTTACAATATAATCTTATAAGTAGCAAGACAAGGGGAGTGACAATCCTCTTACTGTGTTGGGGTTCATGTGTTTGTGTCGTGTTTGCATATGCTTCTTACTTTGTTGGCTTGGGAGACTCCTAATGGATTGATAACCTTGGTTCTCTAACTGAGGGAAATACTTGCTACCATTCTGCTTCACACTTGCACTTGGGGGAATCCTAACAACTCATGCGGGAACAAGCAAGGGACCTTTGCATGTTCCCTTTGTAGATCGTAATAGGATGTGAATGTTGTTGGTCTTGCCTCTCTAGCCTGCTACTTTCTCTGTTTATTGTATTTGCTTTCTTCATCATTTAGTTGTTTGTGTCTTTTTAGGGGAGAAGATAGTTGTTGCCTATGCTCGGGCTCACCTACGCCCCTCCTTCTCCCGTGGATTTACATCCAGTCGTCGGCTCACTACTTGCTCCGAGTTGTTTGCTTGCTACCGAGCAATGCAAGTTGTTCTGCTCCCTTGATAGATGGGGAAGGTAAGTGTACATTGTTGACCTTACCTCTCTCCCTTGTTCTTACCTTCGTCTATTTGAGTTTCCTTTCTTGATGATGGCTCGATATTTTTTCACTTTTATAAGAGGGTTTTGATATGACATTCATAGAGAATTCAATATTTCTCCTATCTTTCTAACGCAAACACTCGAGAAAGAAGAAAACTTGTTTTTACTATTCATGTGCAAGAATAAACATATTTTGGAGGAAGCATATCAATATCTTATCAATTGAAGTAATTTGGAGAAACTTTCCCTTTGGGTAAAAATTCAAGAAAGCAACCAAAGCGCAAGACGGCACATAGCGCTCCCGCTCTTACTAGCAGTCATAGCACGTGGCGTCATCACCACAATCATCAACACAATCAACTTTTGTGAAGGAATAACGATAATTAGAGACACAGAGGCGCCGCCACACCATCCAAAACAGACGAAGAAGAGATCCAGAGAAGAAGAACCGCTAGAGATCCATTATTTATCTTCCAGCCATCTCCATTTCCATTCACCGCAACACCACCATAGGTAGAGGAATTCCAAGTTTTAAGATTATGGTTTGTAACTCTATTCATAATCATCTTGAGACTAAGACTTGTCTAATCTTTCATCTAACTATATGACCTATTGCACCAATTGGCGCAGAGACCAACTACAACTCAAAAGTTAATCAAACAACGTGGAACATAAAATTGAAGTCAAGTGAACTATTTGAAGAGACTGTTACTCCCGTAGGAGTAGTTGGGTTTCCTGGAGAGGAAAGGTGGTGTAGGGTAGAGGCAGAAAGTATTTCCCTTAGTTAAGAACCAAGGTCTATCAAACCAATGGGAGTCACCAAGCTAACAATATAAATAGCATTTACACACAAACAAATAAAAGTTGCTTGCACCCAACTTGGCAAGGGAGTTGTCAGTCCCCTTGTCTTGCTAGTTACAAGATTAAAGGCCAATCGATAGTGATATAGGTAAAATGACAAAAGTAAAGGAAAATAAAAGAGAAAATTTTATAGGAGTTTTGTATTAATGGAGAATGGACCCCAGACCATAGGTTCACTAGTGGCATCTCCCTCGAAAGCGGGTAGTGGCATGGTAGACAAATTACTATTGAACAATAGACAAAAGTGGCAATTTATAACTACGAGCACCCATGGCATAATCTCACATAGGAATTACGTCTGTGATAAGTAGACTATTAATCCAACTACATTTAATACTATTACTCCACTCCAAGACCGCTATCCATCATGCATCTAAAAGTATCAAGTTTGCAAAAAACAGAGTAATGCAATAAGCAAGATGACATAATGTAAACAGAAAGAAATATAGCAATAAGATTAAACCTCGTAGTTTTATCCTTACTGGAAACAATACAATACGTGTCTTCGTCCTTATTGTCACTAGATTAGAGCAACACAAGATTGAACCCACTACTATGCAACGAACCCTCTAATGAACTACTCATTTGTCTTGGTCAGAGATGATTCATAGATCGAAATCACACATAACTATTTAATTATGCAAACTTCAAGAGATTCCATATAAATTAATGAATAATCTGACCATAAATCCACAATTCATCACATCCCAACAAACACACCACAAAGAATTCATCGGGTTGATTTCAAAAGAGAACATGGTATTGAAGATCCAAGAGAGAGAGAGAGAGAGATAGAGAGATAGAGAGAGAGAGAGAGAGAGAGAGAGATCCATCTAGCTACTATTGGAAAGATGCCCTAGAGGCAATAATAAATTAGTTATTATTATATTTCCTTGTTCATGATAATCGTTTATTATCCATGCTATAATTGTATTGATAGGAAACTCAGATACATGTGTGGGTACATAGACAACACCATGTCCCTAGTAAGCCTCTAGTAGACTAGCTCGTTGATCAATAGATGGTTACGATTTCCTGACCATGGACATTGGATGTCATTGATAACGGGATCACATCATTAGGAGAATGATGTGATGGACAAGACCCAATCCTAAGCCTAGCACAAAGATCGTGTAGTTCGTATGCTTAAGCTTTTCTAATGTCAAGTATCATTTCCTTAGACCATGAGATTGTGCAACTCCCGGATACCGTAGGAATGCTTTGGGTGTACCAAACATCACAACGTAACTGGGTGGCTATAAAGGTGCACTATGGGTATCTCCGAAAGTGTCTGTTGGGTTGGCACGAATCGAGACTGGGATTTGTCACTCCGTGTGACGGAGAGGTATCTCTGGCCCCACTCGATAGGACATCATCATAATGTGCACAATGTGACCAAGGGGTTGATAACGGGATGATGTGTTACAGAACGAGTAAAGAGACTTACCGGTAACGAGATTGAACAAGGTATCGGCATACCGACGATCAAATCTCGGGCAAGTACAATACCGCTAGACAAAGGGAATTGTATACGGGATTGATTGAATCCTCGACATCGTGGTTCATCCGATGAGATCGTCGTGGAACATGTGGGAGCCAACATGGGTATCCAGATCCCGCTGTTGGTTATTGACCGGAGAACGTCTCGGTCATGTCTGCATGGTTCCCGAACCCGTAGGGTCTACACACTTAAGGTTCGATGACGCTAGGGTTATAGGGAATAGATATACGTGGTTACAGAATGTTGTTCGGAGTCCCGGATGAGATCCCGGACGTCACGAGGAGTTCCGGAATGGTCCGGAGGTAAAGATTTATATATGGGAAGTCCTGTTTTGGTCACCAAAAAAGTTTTGGGTGCTATCGGTAATGTACCGGGACCACCGGGAGGGTCCCGGGGGTCCACCAAGTGGGGCCACCGTCCCCAGAGGGCTGCATGGGCCAAGCGTGGGAGGGGACCAGCCCCAGGTGGGCTGGTGCGCCCCCCACCAAGGCCCAAGGTGCCTAGGGTTTGGGGAGGGGGCGCCTCCACCTTACTTGGGGGACAAGTTTCCCCCTCTCCCCCCTTGGCCGCACCCTAGATGGGATCTAGGGCTGCCGCACCCCTTGGGGTGGGAACCCTAAAGGGGCGCACCCCCTCCCTCTCCCCTATATATACTTGAGGTATTTGGGGCTGCAAACATAAGAGTTTCCACCTCTCCCTGGCGCAGCCCTACCTCTCTTTCTCCTCATCTCTCGCGGTGCTTGGCGAAGCCCTGCTGGAATACCACGCTCCTGCATCACCACCACGCCGTTGTGCTGCTGCTGGATGGAGTATTCCCCAACCTCTCCCTCTCTCCTTGCTGGATCAAGGCATGGGAGACATCACCGGGCGGCACGTGTGTTGAATGCGGAGGTGCCGTCCGTTCGGCACTAGGATCTCCGGTGATTTGGATCACGACGAGTACGACTCCTTCAACCCCGTTCTCTTGAACGCTTCCGCTTAGCGATCTAAAAGGGTATGTAGATGCACTCTCCTCTCTCTCGTTGCTCTCTCCATAGATAGATCTTGGTGACTCGTAGGAAAATTTTGAATTTCTGCTACGTTCCCCAACAGTGGCATCATGAGCTAGGTCTATTGCGTAGATTCTTTGCACGAGTAGAACACAAAGTAGTTGTGGGCGTTGATTTTGTGCAATATGCTTACCTTTACTAGTCCAATCTTGTTTCGATGGTATTGTGGGATGATGCGGCCCGGAACGACCTTACACGTACTCTTACGTGAGACAGGTTCCACCGACTGACATGCACTTGTTGCATAAGGTGGCTAGCGGGTGCCAGTCTCTCCCACTTTAGTTGGATCGGATTCGATGAAAAGGGTCCTTATGAAGGGTAAATAGCAATTGGCATATCACGTTGTGGCTTTTGTGTAGGTAAGAAACGTTCTTGCTAGAAACCCATAGCAGCCACGTAAAACATGCAAACAACAATTAGAGGACGCCTAACTTGTTTTTGCAGGGTATGCTATGTGATGTGATATGGCCAAAAAGAATGTGATGAATGATATGTGATGTATGAGATTGATCATGTTCTTGTAATAGGAATCACGACTTGCATGTCAATGAGTGTGACAACCGGCAGGAGCCATAGGAGTTGTCTTAATTTATTGTATGACCTGTCATTGAGCAACGCCATGTAATTACTTTACTTTATTGCTAACCGTTAGCCATAGTAGTAGAAGTAATAGTTGGAGAGACAACTTCATGAAGACACGATGATGGAGATCATGATGATGGAGATCATGGTGTCATGCCGGTGACGATGATGATCATGGAGCCCCGAAGATGGAGATCAAAAGGAGCAAAATGATATTGGCCATATCATGTCACTATTTGATTGCATGTGATGTTTATCATGTTTATACATCTTATTTGCTTAGAACAACGGTAGTAAATAAGATGATCCCTCATTAAAATTTCAAGAAAGTGTTCCCCCTAACTGTGCACCGTTGCGAAAGTTCGTCGTTTCGAAGCACCACGTGATGATCGAGTGTGATAGATTCTAACGTTCACATACAACGGGTGTAAGCTAGATTTACACACGCGAAACACTTAGGTTAACTTGACGAGCCTAGCATGTACAGACATGGCCTTGGAACACAAGAGACTGAAAGGTCGAGCATGAGTCTTATAGTAGATACGATCAACATGAAGATGTTCACCGATGATGACTAGTCCGTCTCACGTGATGATCGGACACGGCCTAGTTGACTCGGATCAGGTAATCACTTAGATGACTAGAGGGATGTCTATCTGAGTGGGAGTTCATAAGATGAACTTAATTATCCTGAACATAGTAAAAAACCCTTTGTAAATTATGTCATAGCTCGCGCTTTAGTTCTACTGTTTTAGATATGTTCCTAGAGAAAATATAGTTGAAAGTTGACAGTAGCAATTATGCGGACAGTAGAAGGCTTATGTCCTTAATGCACCGCTCGGTGTGCTGGGTCTCGAACGTGGTCTGTGGATGTTGCGAACATCTGACATACATGTTTTGATGACTACATGATAGTTCGGTAATGTTAAATGGTTTAGAATTGAGGCACCAAAGACATTTTTGAAATGTCACAAAACATGTGAGATGTTCCAAGAGCTGAAATTGGGATTTCAGGCTCGTGCCCACGTCAAGAGGTATGAGACCTCCGACGAGTTTTCTAGCCTACAAACTAAGGGAGAAGATCTCAATCGTTGAGCTTGTACTTAGATTGTCTGGGTACAACAATCACTTGAATCGAGTGGGAGTTAATCTTCCAGATAAGATAGTGATGTTTCTCCAAAGACATTGCCACCAAGCTACTAGAGCTTCGTGATGAACTATAACATAACATGGATAGATATGATGATCCTTGAGCTATTCGCAGTGTTCGACACCGCGAATGTAGAAATCAAGAAGGAGCATCAATTGTTGATGGTTACTGAAACCACTAGTTTCAAGAAGGGCAAGGGCAAGAAGGGGTACTTCATGAAACGGCAAATCAGTTGCTGCTCTAGTGAAGAAACCCAGGGTTGAACCCAAACCCGAGACTAAGTGCTTCTGTAATGAGGGAACAGACACTGAAGCAGAACTACCCTAGATACTTGGTAGATGAGAAGGCTGGCAAGGTCGATAGAAGTATATTGGATATACATTATGTTAATGTGTACTCTACTAGTACTCCTAGTAGCACCATGGTAATAGATACCGGTTCGGTTGCTAAGTGTTAGTAGCGCGAAATAAAAGGCTACGGAATAAATGGAGACTAGCTAAAGGCGAGGTGACGATATGTGTTGGAAGTATTTCCAAGGTTGATATGATCAAACATCGCACGCTCCGTCTACCATCGAGATTGGTGTTAAACCTAAATAAATTGTTATTTGGTGTTTGCATTGAGCATAGACATGATTAGATTATGTCTATCGAAATATGATTATTCATTTAAGGAGAATAATGGTTACTCTGTTTATTTGAATAATATTTTCAATGGTCTTGCACCTAAAAGAATGGTTTATTGAATCTCGATCGTAGTGATACACATGTTCATGCCAAAAGATATAAGATAGTAATGATAGTACCACTTACTTGTGGCACTGCCATGTAAGTCATATTGGTATAAAATGCATGAAGAAGCTCCATGTTGATGGATCTTTGGACTCACTCGTTTTTGAAAAGTTTGAGACATGCGAACCATGTCTATTGGTGTATACGCATGAAGAAACTCCATGCAGATGGATCGTTTGGACTCACTTGATTTTGAATCATTTGAGATATGCAAATCATACCACATGGGCAAGATGACTGAAAAGCCTCGTTTTCACTAAGATGGAACAAGATAGCAACTTGTTGGAAGTAACACATTTTGATGTGTGTAGTCCAATGAGTGCTGAGGCATGCAGCAAATATCGTTATGTTCTTACTTCACAGATGATTTGAATAAATGTTGAGTATATTTACTTGATGAAACACAAGTCTGAATTATTGAATGGTTCAAGTAATTTCAGAGTGAAGTTGAAGATCATCGTGACAAGAGGATAAAATGTCTATGATATGATCATAGAGATGAGTATCTGAGTTGCGAGCTTTGGCACGCAATTAAGACATTGTGGAAATTGTTTCACAATTAATACCACCTGGAACACCATAGTGTGATGGTGTGTCCGAACATCATAGTTGCACCCTATTGGATATGGTGTGTACCATGATGTATCTTATCGAATTACCACTATCATTCATGGGTTAGGCATTAGATACAACCGCACTCACTTTAATAGGGCACCACGTAATTCCGTTGAGATGACACCATTTGAACTATGGTTTGGAGAAACCTAAGTTGTCATTTCTTAAAAGTTTGGGGCTGCGACGCTTATGTGAAAAAGTTTCAGGTTGATAAGCTCGAACCCAAAGTGGATAAAATGCATCTTCACAGGACACCCAAAGACAGTTGGGTATACCTCCTATTTCAGATCCGGAAGCAAAAGGATTGTTTCTAGAAACGGGTCCTTTCTCGAGGAAAAGTTTCTCTCAAAATAATTGAGTGGGAGGATGGTGGAGACTTGATGAGGTTGTTGAACCATCACTTCAACTAGTGTGTAGCAGGGCACAGGAAGTTGTTCCTGTGGCACCTACACCAATTGAAGTAGAAGCTTATGATAGTGATCATGAAACTTCAGATCAAGTCACTACCAAACCTCGTAGGTCGACAAGGATGCGTACTGCTTCAGAGTGGTACGTAATCCTGTCTTGGAGGTCATGTTGCTAGACAACAATGAACCTATGAGCTATGAAGAAGCGATGGTGGGCCCAGATTCCGATGAATGGCTCGAGGCCATAAAAATCCGAGAGAGGATCCATGTGTGAGAACAAAGTGTGGACTTTGGAAGAACTGCTTGATGTTCGTAAGGCTGTTGGGTACAGATGGATTTTAAAAGGAAGACATACAATGATGGTAAGTATTACCATTAAGATAGCTCGACTTGTCGTTAAGATGTTTTCCGACAAGTTCAAGGAGTTGACTACGGTGAGGCTTTATCACTCGTAGCGATGCTAAGAGTCCGTTGGAATTGAATTAGCAGTTACTGCCTTATTTATGAAATCTTGTAGATAGGATGTCAAAACATTGTTTCCTCGACTATATTCTTGAGGAAAGGTTGTATGTGATACAACCAGAATGTTTTGTCAAATCCTGAAAGATGCTAACAAGTATGCAAAGCTCCAACAATCCTTCTAAGGACTGGAGTAAGCATCTCGGAGTTGGAATGTACGCTTTGATGAGATGATCAAAGATTTTGGGTTTATACAAAGTTTATGAGAAACTTGTATTTCCAAAGAAGTGAGTGGGAGCACTATAGAATTTCTGATGAGTATATGTTGTTGACGTATTGTTGATCAGAAATGATGTAGAATTTCTGGAAAGCATATAGGGTTATTTGAAAAATGTTTTTGAATGGAAAACCTGGATTAAGCTGCTTGAACATTGAGCATCAAGATCTATGAAGATAGATCAAAAACGCTAAATGGTACTTTCAAATGAGCACATACCTTGACATGATCTTGAAGGTGTTCAAGATGGATCAGTCAAAGAAGGAGTTCTTGCCTGAGTTGTAAGGTACGAAGTTAAGACTTAAAGCTCGACCACGGCAGAAGAGAGAGAAAGGACGAAGGTCGTCCCCTATGCTTCAGACGTAGGCTCTATAGTATGCTATGCTGTGTACCGCACCAGAAGTGTGCCTTGCCATGAGTCTGGCAAGGGGGTACAAAAGTGATCCAGGAATGGATCATTGGACAGCGGTCAAAATTGTCCTTGGAGCAAATAAGGACATGTTTCTCGATTATGAAGGTGATAAAGAGTTCAGCGTAAAGGGTTACGTCGCTGCAAGCTTTAACACCTATCCGAATGACTCTGAGTAGCAAACCGGATACGTATAGTGGAGCAACCATTTGGAATAGCTCCAAGTGGAGCGTGGAAGCAACATTTACAATATGACCTAGAGATTTGCGAAGTACATACATATCTGAATGTTGCAGACCCGTTGAGTAAAACCTCTCTCACAAGCAAAACATGATCAAACCCTAGAACTCATTGAGTCTTAATCACATGATGATGTGAACTAGTTTAGTGACACTAGTAAACTCTTTGGATGTTGGTCACATGGCGATGCGACCTGTGAGTGTTAATCACATGGCGATGTGAACTAGATTATTGACTCTAGTGCAAGTGGGAGACTATTGGAAATATGCCCTAGAGGCAATAATAAATTAGTTGTTATTATATTTCCTTGTTCATGATAATCGTTTATTATCCATGCTATAATTGTATTGATAGGAAACTCAGATACATGTGTGGGTACATAGACAACACCATGTCCCTAGTAAGCCTCTAGTAGACTAGCTCGTTGATCAATAGATGGTTACGGTTTCCTGACCATGGACATTGGATGTCATTGATAACGGGATCACATCATTAGGAGAATGATGTGATGGACAAGACCCAATCCTAAGCCTAGCACAAAGATCGTGTAGTTCGTATGCTAAAGCTTTTCTAATGTCAAGTATCATTTCCTTAGACCATGAGATTGTGCAACTCCTGGATACCGTAGGAATGCTTTGGGTGTACCAAACGTCACACGTAACCGGGTGGCTATAAAGGTGCACTACGGGTATCTCCAAAAGTGTCTGTTGGGTTGTCACGAATCAAGACTGGGATTTGTCACTCCGTGTGACGGAGAGGTATCTCTGGGCCCACTCGATAGGACATCATCATAATGTGCACAATGTGATCAAGGGGTTGATCACGGGATGATGTGTTACGGAACGATTAAAGAGACGTACCGGTAACGAGATTGAACAAGGTATCGACATACCGACGATCGAATCTCGGGCAAGTACAATACCGCTAGACAAAGGGAATTGTATACGGGATTGATTGAATCCTCGACATCGTGTTTCATATGATGAGATCATCGTGGAACATGTGGGAGCCAACATGGGTATCGAGATCCCGCTGTTGGTTATTGATCGGAGAACATCTCGGTCATGTCTGCATGGTTCCCGAACCCGTAGGGTCTACACACTTAAGGTTCGATGATGCTAGGGTTATAGGGAATAGATATATGTGGTTACTGAATGTTGTTTGGAGTCCCGGATGAGATCCCGGACGTCACGAGGAGTTCCGGAATGGTCCGGAGGTAAAGATTTATATATGGGAAGTCCTGTTTTGGTCACCGGAAAAGTTTCGGGTGCTATCGGTAATGTACCGGGACCACCGGGAGGGTCCCGGGGGTCCACCAAGTGGGGCCACCATCCCCAGAGGGCTGCATGGGCCAAGCGTGGGAGGGGACAAGCCCCAGGTGGGCTGGTGCACCGCCCACCAAGGCCCAAGGCGCCTAGGGTTTGGGGAGGGGGCGCCTCCACCTTACTTGGGGGGCAAGTTTCCCCCCTCTCCCCCCTTGGCCGCACCCTAGATGAGATCTAGGGCTGCCGCACCCCTTGGGGTGGGAACCCTAAAGGGGGAGCACCCCCTCCCTCTCCCCTATATATACTTGAGGTATTTGGGGCTGCAAACATAAGAGTTTCCACCTCTCCCTGGTGCAGCCCTACCTCTCTTTCTCCTCATCTCTCGCGGTGCTTGTCGAAGCCCTGCTGGAATACCACGCTCCTCCATCACCACCACGCCCTTGTGCTGCTGCTGGATGGAGTCTTCCCCAACCTCTCTGAGGGAGTCCTGGACTAGGGGGTGTCCGGATAGCCGAACTATCATCATTGGCCAGACTCCAAGACTATGAAGATACAAGATTGAAGACTTCGTCCCGTGTTCGGATGGGACTTTCCTTGGCGTGGAAGGCAAGCTTGGCGATACCGATATGTAGATCTCCTACCATTGTAACCGACTCTGTGTAACCCTATCCCTCTCCGGTGTCTATATAAACCGGATGGCTTTAGTCCGTAGGACGAACAACAATCATACCGTAGGCTAGCTTCTAGGGTTTAGCCTCCTTGATCTCGTGGTAGATCTACTCTTGTAACACACATGATCAATATTAATCAAGCAGGACGTAGGGTTTTACCTCCATCAAGAGGGCCCGAACCTGGGTAAAACATCGTGTCCCTTGTCTCCTGTTACCATCCGCCTAGACGCACAGTTCGGGACCCCCTACCCGAGATCCGCCGGTTTTGACACCGAAATTGGTGCTTTCATTGAGAGTTCCTCTGTGCCGTCGCAATCAGGAAGGATGCCTTTTCCCGTCTTTAAAGACGGCGCCGTTGTCAAGGGAGCTTTGGCCGCCGGCCAAACTATCCGGCTAGGTGGTTTTCTTATGACCGCCTGTTCGGCCACCGCTCCGACAATGACCTCTCAGGTCATCAAAAGCGATCTTCACGTCAGCTCGGAATTCGCCGAGCAGCTAGATCCAATGGAGCTCTCCTCCGTAAACGAGCTCTTGGATTGCATCGCCGCCCTGGGAGTCGCTACAAACTACGATCAGATTGGGCTTAAAACCGATCTGAGAGAAATTAACTCTCCCCAGGCTACCCACCACGTTGTTGTGGTAGAGGAACAATGCGGCGACTCTTCTTCCATGTTAAAAACCAGCTATGTCCGGATTCCCGATCCCTCCATGCCGGATTCCCGTGGAGGGACAAACGTCAATCAAATACTGAACCTAAAGTCAGGCATCGGACCGGATTTGTTGGAAAATATCCAACAAACCAAGCTTCCAAATCCAGAAACTTCTTGGCCTTTGAGCCTCAGATCGGGCGGGGTTCCGAATTTAATTCCACCCGCCCACCCAAACATAAGCGATCTATCTCAAATACGGCAAGAGCCCGATGAAATAGTACATCATTACTGGGCCAGATTCCTCCTGGTTATGAACAGGATAAAGGACTGCCGTGAAGAAAGCGCGATTTCAATTTTCTGCAACAATTGCACGGACAAGGGAATCATGAACGCCATAAGTCGTCGTGAAGTCACACGCTTCGCCGACCTAGCGACATTGTACAAAAATACTGTGCGATGGAGAGCGCCTGGAAAACCAAAACCAGGTTTTGGGACAATCCGGCCCTGAATACAACCCCAGTCTGAAATAAAAGGGTGCGTCATACTCAAGCACCTGGGTTAAAAACCAAAAAGCAAAAAACCCCTAAAGGGCACAGAACCGTACTGAAGGGATGGCTCAACGGACCCTGCAAAATCCACAGTACGGAGGGCGCCACTCCAACACATAGCCTTCGAGCATGTTGGATACTACGGCAGGTGGCCAAAAGTGGCGAAGGCTTTCTAGCCCCGGGCAACCATCCCAGCAGTACCAGTACGGTATTAACAGTCTTCGAGACTTTCGCATCAAATAACATACGGAAGCGAACGATCCGCAGCCTCACCGAAGTCTACCAAGTAGCAACAACAAATCCATGGAGCGACACGGCTATCACCTTCAATGCCAACGATGAACCTAAATTCCGAACAGCTCGAGCACCAGCCGCATTGGTCCTCAGTCCGATAGTGGACGACTTTCGTCTTACCAAGGTACTCATGGATGGCGGCAGCGGATTAAACCTCATCTACGAGGAAACCCTTCAAAAAATGGAAATTGACTAGAGCCGCATTGAGCGAAGCAACACAACCTTCAGGGAAATAATCCCTAGTCGAGAAGTACGCTGCACAGGAAAAATCACACTAGACGTAGTGTTCGGCTCGCCGGACAATTACAGGTCCGAAGAGGTCATGTTCCAAGTGGTCCCATTCGGCAGCGGATATCACACCTTGTTAGGGCGAGAGGCATTCACAATCTTCCAAGCTATACCTCATTACGGGTACATGAAGCTCAAAATGCCCGGGCCCAATGGAATAATCACTCTTGTCAGTGATCCAGATATAGCACTCCGCGCTGAAAATAAGACAGCCGCACTGGCCCTAGAGGCATTATACGAAGCCCTAGCGGCAGAGGAACTCACTGCGCTGCGCTCCACGGTGGATAGGGACGATGTGATACTCGATAAGAGGTCTAAGTCCACCTCTTTTAAACCAGCAGACGAAATAGTCAAATTCCAGGTCCATCCAACGGACCCCACAAAGACGTCCTCCATTGGGGCACAATTAAATCCTAATGTAGAAGCCGCACTACGAGAATTCCTTCGGGGAAAATTGGGACATTTTCGCCTGGCACCCTTCAGATATGCCAGGAATCCCACGCAGGCCGGCAGAACACAGCCTAAATATCCTAAAAGGATTGAAGCCAGTCAAACAGGCTCTTCGGTGATTTTCCGAACCCAAAAGACAGGCAATGGGAGAGGAGCTAGCCAAACTCTTAGAAGCCGAATTCATCAGAGATATAAAACATCTGGACTGGCTAGCCAACCTGGTAATGGTACCAAAAAAGGACAAATCCTGGCGCCTTTGTGTCGATTTCAAAGACCTTAACAAGGCCTGTCCAAAGGACCCTTTCCCTCTCCCTCGCATCGACCAAATCATCGACGCCACCGCAGGGCACGATTCATTGTGCTTCCTCGACGCATACTCCGGATACCATCAAATCAACATGGCGGAAAAAGACCAGGCCGCAACGGCATTCATTACTCCATACGGACCATTCTGCTTCAACACAATGCCCTTTGGACTCAAAAACGCCGGCGCAACATATCAGCGCATGATTCAGACATGTCTGGCTACCCAGATAGGCAAAACAGTAGATGCATACATAGACGATGTGGTCGTTAAGACCAAACACGTCGAAACTCTAGTAGACGATTTGAGGCTTACATTTGACAACCTCCGAGCATACGACATTAAGCTCAACCCGGAAAAATGTGTTTTCGGCGTACCAGCCGGAAAGCTCTTGGGCTTCATTGTATCCGGCAGAGGAATTGAAGCAAACCCAGCCAAGATCCGGGCTCTGTCGCAATTGGATATCCCAAAATCCTCAAGCAAATACAAAAACTAACTGGATGCGTGGCGGCTCTAAGCCGCTTCATCTCCTGATTGGGAGAAAAGGCGCTGCCCCTCTATCGCCTCCTCCGGTGCACCGAACACTTTGAATGGACGGATGCTGCCACGGCCGGACTCGATGAAATTAAGGCCATATTGGCAACAAATCCTGTCCTGGCTGCGCCCAACCTGGGCGAACCTATGTTATTATACATCGCGGCAACACATCAAGTTGTCAGCGCCGCACTCGTCGTCGAACGAGAAATAGAAGGGCACAAATTCCCTCTTCAAAAACCAGTGTACTACGTATCCACTTTCTTAACTCCATGCAAGTCCAGGTACCCACATTATCAAAAGATAGCGTATGCGGTGTTCATGGCATCCCGGAAGCTGCGACACTACTTTCAAGAGTGTTCCATAATGGTGGCCTCCGAAGTACCTCTCAACGATATTATAAATAATCATGACGCGACGGGTAGGATTGCAAAATGGGCCATTGAGCTCTTACCATTTGACATAACCTACAAACCACGGCGAGCTATAAAGTCGCAAGTTTTTCCTGACTTCATCACCGAATGGACCAAAGCCAAACTCCCTAAAGAGTACGGTGCATACTCCAATTGGATCATGCATTTCGACGGCTCCAAAATGTTGGCTGGCTTGGGGGCTGGCGTCGTCTTGACGTCCCCAACCGGAGACACAGTCCAATACGTACTTCAAATAATGTACATGGACTCCAACAATGCAGCCGAATACGAGGCCCTTCTACATGGCCTCCGGATGGCAATCTCCGTGGGTATTCAACGCCTAGAGGTGCGCGGGGATTCAAACCTCGCAATATCCCAAATAAATGGAGACTTTGATGCCAAGGATCCAAAAATGGCAGCCTACCGTAACGCTGTGCTAAAAATGTCAGCCCGGTTCGAGGGACTCGAATTCCACCATGTAGCCCGGGATAATAACGAGGCAGCAGACGTGTTGGCACGCATCAGCGCAAACGCGACGCCGTCCCTCCAAACATCTTCCTGGAACGGCTCTTTAAGCCATCCGTATTATGGGAAGAGGAGTCCGGAAATAACAACCCAGAACCAATTGCACCACCCAACACAGAACATTCTGACACAATCGGTGGCTCAGCCAATGAAATAACACCTTCAGCCCACGAAATAATGGCAGTAATTGCCCCGTGGACGGAACCATTCCTAGCCTACTTAATTAGGCAGGAACTTCTTGAAGACCAAAATGAGGCCCGCTGCATAGTTCGGCGATCTAAAGCCTACAAGGTCCATGAGGGAGAACTTTATAAGAAAAGCACAACCGGAGTCCTTCAAAGGTGTATCTCGGAAGAGGAAGGGCGAAATCTCCTGGCTGAAATTCACGTCAGACTCGGCGGGCACCACGCTGCAGCCTGGGCCCTTGTAGTCAAGGCCTTCCGTACAGGATTTTATTGGCTGACAGCCCGGGCAGATGCTCAGGACTTAGTCCAACGATGCGTTGGTTGCCAGCTCTTTGCTAATCAAAGCCACATGCCACCCACCGCCCTCAAAACTATACCCATCACTTGGCCGTTCGCGGTCTGGGGGCTTGACATGGTTGGACCCCTTAAAGGGGGAACCTACAAGCACAAATACTTATTGGTCATGGTGGACAAATTCACCAAATGGATAGAGGCCAAGCCGGTTAAAACGGCAGAATCCGGACCTATGATAGACTTCATATCCGGGGTAGTACACCATTTTGGCGTCCCCCACAGCATCATCACTGATAACGGCACGAATTTCACGACCGACGAGGTTAAACTCTGGTGCAGAAACATGGGCATTAAGCTCGACTACGCCTCAGTCTACCACCCTCAAACTAACGGTCAAGTGGAACGAGCAAATGGTCTAATAATGAGCGGCATTAAACCTAGATTAGTGCGGTCCCTCATGGAATCTAACACGCACTGGGTAGAGGAGCTTGACTCCGTACTCTGGGGGCTGCGGACCACGCCAAACCGCACTACCGGATTCACATCATTTTTATGGTATACGGCGCTGAGGCAGTCTTGCCCTGCGATATAATTCATGACTCACCACGCGTGCGCATGTACAAGGAAAGAGAAGCCGAGTTGGATCGGCAGGACAGTTTGGACGCTTTAGAGGAGGAGTGCGACGTGGCAAAATCCTGTTCTGCATTCTATCAGCAGCAGGCTCGAAGATATCAAAGCAGAGAAGTACGGACCAAAACTTACAATGTTGGCGAGCTAGTTCTATGCCTGCCGGACAAGAAAAAGGACAAACTTAAGCCTAAATGGGAAGGTCCCTTCATCATCGACCAAGTCCTTACCGGCGGTGCATATCGTCTACGCAACGCATCTGACAACCGACTTGAGCCAAACCCATGGAACACAGCCCGTCTCCGAAGATTTTACGCCTAGCGCCGGACTCAGGGTTCGTCTCCTTCCTTCGTCCACCTTTCATATTTTTTCGCTGTCTTTGTTTTCCCTCCTTCCCCCCCTTTCAGTACAAGCCTCTTGAGGGCTGATCTGCGCTTTGTTCGCACTCACTCGATGTGCTACTCGCACTCGTTATACCTGGGGGCTTCTTTAACAGAAGCTTGTTTATACGGGCTTCATGCCCAACACATGTGTCATACTTCTGCATGTACCTTTTAATCACCATTATATGCATCAATATGACTTAAGTTTTGGCCAAGACGGGTTGCCTGGCTCCTGTGCTTACCCCTACGTTCCCGATTGTTTGGCTAGGAGGTAAAGGGAGCACCTCTGCGATTGTTACTGCCGGGTCAGCCGGATGTGTACCTCAGACTGGGTGAAGCCGAAGGCTAGCGTTCTTAAGGGAATATTCGATCGGTGACCTGAAAGATGATTTATTACTTATTTATTTATCTGCCCCCAGATGCTTTTTCTGCTCTTTTCGCAGTCCGGACATGCACTTTAGGGCATGCCCCCCCAAGGAAAGGAACCCTTAACGGAACTATTCTCCCTGGAAGATGTTTCTTACTAACCATGTAATATAACATAGCTAGTTGGGCACTTGTCTGATAAAGCAATTATGACCCCTACGCCTTGTCTCCATGCATGCCCCAGTTCTTTTATAACCGTAAGGGTATTCGAACACACTCCGAACTGTTGGGTCCCGAGGTTGAAGCGAAAAGGTCCACAAAGACAAACGATCTACAATCCGGCTAGAAGGCATTTTACATGTCATTTTAAAATTACATCGTCAAACTGACTGATTGTACTCCTCTTCAATCCCATCTAACAGGCTGTCTAATTTACAGTCCCTTTGGGAATATTTTGCGGCCAACTCTACTTGGCCGTACATCAGGCTCACAGGGATCTCCTTCCCATCAGGCCCCACAGGTCCGACCTCGGCCATGTGGTTTGGGTCAGCCTTCGGGTACCGCGTCTTCACCATGGCCCAGGCCTCCCTGGCGCCTTGACGGCAGGCCGATATCTTCCACAGACGGAGACGCTGCCGTACTCCCTGAAGCTTCTCAGCAAGCCCTCCAAGACCCTCGGGTAGGGAGACGGAAGGCCATAAGGCCTGAACGACGCCGCTCATCGCCTGCCGAACACGTTCGTGCAGTTGCAGCAGCTCGGGAAGAGGGTCTCCCGTGGAACCAGGAATCTCCTCCGCCGGACGACCCGTGAGCACACCTACAGACACATTTCTGTCAATCGACTTCCTCACCGAACTCTTCTTTTCAAAAGAGTTTGCTCAAGCACTTACTATAAATGCCGCAACGAAGCCGCCGATTCTCCTTTACAAAGTTAGACAGCTGGACCCGAACATCTTTTAGTTCTTCGCCCAGCTGGGTGTTGGCATCTTGGAGTTTGTTCCTCTCCTGCTGCACCCTCATAAGCACCTTCTCGCCGGCCTTCAACTGGCGCAGCACATGTTGCTTGTCCGGATCTAGTCCAGCACCCTCTGCAATATTATTGTCAGACTATACACACACGCCGCACTTCATAAACTACTTCTCTTTTCAAAATATGAATTACCAGAGGGGGTCTCCGTGGCTCCCCCGGCAGCGGTTAGTGCGGCCTCAAGTTGGGCCTTGCATTCCTGAAGCTCCTAGGATATGTGGGTATTCTTCTCGGTAAGATCTTGCATAACAAATGATCCTTAAATCAGTTAGTTTACTATTTTAAGTCTCGGGGGCTACTGGCATATATAACTATTAAAATTCCTCACCCGTATGTCTTTTACATACTGCTCCGTGGCTCAGGTTAAACCATCTCGAGCAGCACGGAGGTGCGCGTCTCCCGCATTAAAGGCATTCAACGCCTCTAGGGAGAAACACGCGTCGCGAAGAACTGTCCGATGGCGCCTGTGATCCATGGCGCTCTCCACCTTAGACCTAGTGGCGGACAACCTGTCGGCATCCTCCGTTGGAGGAGCATCCGGTTCGCGCCTTGCGCTCGCCTCCCCCTCCGGACCAGGCGTTGGAGCCTGGCTGGCGGAGGCTTGGTTGGCACCCTCTCCGGACTCAGTCCGGCGAGCTCTCTTTCTCCTGGAAGAATCATGAGCATTAATATACCTCCCAGGAGTCTTTCCCTTAAAAGACAATGGTGCACCATACCTTTGCGGTGACGTTTCGATTCACGCCGCGCTCCTCTTCCGCCTGCTAGGCCGCACTGACCTCGTTTGGTCAGTCACCGCGGGCTCGGCTTCCCACCATAAAGGCACCTCCTGTGAAGCACCATTGGTACACGATGGTCAGAAATAAGCACTAAAAATGTAACGGTGTCAGGACTTCGGTCGTACTCACCTGGGAAGCCGGACATAAACCGGGGTAGTCAGCCGTAATGGCGACTAAAGCATTGTCTATGCTGAGCTGGTGGAACACCCCGTCAATCAATTCCACCTTTATGTCCGGATCCTCTTCGGAGGCCGGATCAAGGGATCTTCCCGGATCCTCGGGTTGTGGAGTTGGGCTTTCTATGCCCTCCACATCCCGGCGCAGTTCCTGCGTCGAAATCATAAAGTAAGACACTTATCTTTGAAAGCACGGATCAGATATATAAATGTCCGCTTACCCAGCTCCGAGGGTTATTCATGGAGAATCCATTCAATGGACTCGTGCGGAGGAAGTCCTCCTTCTCCCCCTTGTACAAGCCGGACAGGATCTTCACCAGATCGGCGGCCGATCCCGGCCCCGTGCGGCCATGACGGGTGGCGTCATTCTCCCTGTTGAAATCCCACATGGGGTGGCCCCTATATTGGAGCGGCTGCACCCCTCGCATAATGCATGTGGCCATGACTCCAATCATGGTTAATCCGGAATGGGCTAGTAACCATATCCGGCCCATCAGATAGTGGACGCTCCTGTCATCTTCCCGTTGAGGGCTCCGTGGGCGCCAACTCAGGCGTTTCTTCAGAGGAGCGTTGCTAAACTCCAGGAGGCCGATCCGAACTGGATCCGGTAGTGGGGCGTCTTCCACATAGAACCACTCCGAAGGCCAGTCTTCGAACGCCTTCTTCAGGGTTCCGGATAGATATCCGGTCCCGGCGATGCGCCATATTTCGGCTCCGCCCACTTGATATATCGACCCCTCGTGAGAACGGGGTACGAGGCAAAACAACCTCTTCCATAGCGCAAAATGGGGCTCGATGCCCAAGAACAGCTCGCAAAGAGCTACAAAGCCCGTGATGTGCAAAATGGAGGCAGGCGTGAGGTGGAGAAGTTGGAGTCCATAGAACTCCAGGAGCCCCCGGAGAAACGGATGTATGGGAAATCCGAGTCCCCTTATTAAGTAGGGGACGAAGCATACCCGCTCTCCTTTGGAGGGATTGGGGACGCTCTCCGCCTGCTTCCCACCCTTGTAGGTGGCCAGTCCGGCTCGAACCGGAACCATAAAGGCTGGGGGAAGGTATCCCTCTGCTTGGAGCGTCACTAACTCGCTATGCGGGACTAAACATCTCCTCCAATCTCCTGGCTGAGGACTGGGAGCGCGAGAAGAGGAGCCGCGTCAGCTATCCATGTTGGAATGTATTTTTTGTCAGATGCGCCTCGATGAGTACTTGCGGAAGGAGGATGGTGTGATTTGGATCTGGATCCTCGCCTCTCTTATAGGCAGCTTATTCGCGCAGCTAGGGGGTAAAATGTAAGAATACCCTGGCTTTTCGCATTCGCACAACATGTGGAAGAAGGCCATTATTGGACGTGGAATCCAAGGAGCGCAACATTTATGAAGCAACCGGACACTATCCGGCAAACAGACGGAACATGAAGGAGAACCCACCTTGCAAACGCCGAAGACAACATGCACGCCGGACTCGTCGTCATTGAAGCCTGGTTCAGGGGCTACTGAGGGAGTCCTGGACTAGGGGGTGTCCGGATAGCCGAACTATCATCATTGGCCGGACTCCAAGACTATGAAGATACAAGATTGAAGACTTCGTCCCGTGTCCGGATGGGACTTTCCTTGGCATGGAAGGCAAGCTTGGCGATACGGATATGTAGATCTCCTACCATTATAACCGACTCTGTGTAACCCTAGCCCTCTCCGGTGTCTATATAAACCGGATGGCTTTAGTCTGTAGGACGAACAACAATCATACCATAGGCTAGCTTCTAGGGTTTAGCCTCCTTGATCTTGTGGTAGATCTACTATTGTAACACACATCATCAATATTAATCAAGTAGGACGTAGGGTTTTACCTCCATCAAGAGGGCCCGAACCTGGGTAAAACATCGTGTCCCTTGTCTCCTGTTACCATCCGCCTAGACGCACAGTTCGGGACCCCCCGAGATCCGCCGGTTTTGACACCGACACTCTCCCTCTCTCCTTGCTGGATCAAGGCATGGGAGACGTCACCGGGTGGCACGTGTGTTGAACGCGGAGGTACCGTCCGTTCGGCACTAGGATCTCCGGTGATTTGGATCACGACGAGTATGACTCCTTCAACCCCGTTTTCTTGAACGCTTCCGCTTAGCGATCTACAAGGGTATGTATATGCACTCTCCTCTCGTTCTTTGCTCTCTCCATAGATAGATCTTGGTGACTCATAGGAAAATTTTGAATTTCTGCTACGTTCCCCAACAACTACTACTATGGACCCGTAGGTCCTGAAGGAACTACTCACACACCATCATGGAGACAAAAAGGTTGGTGAAGATGGCCACCTTCTACTTGTGATAGGTGTTGGGATTCCCAGATGAGGAAGGGAGAAGTAGTGTAGTAGCAAAAAGTATTTACCTTAGTTAAGAACCAAGGTTTATCGAACAAATAGGAGACACCACACAGACGAGATAAATGGTACCTGCACACACACAAAGCAAATGATTGCAACCAACGACAACAAGAGGGTTGTCAATCCCCTTATTCACGCCAATTGCAAGGACTAAATCTGATACTGGTGGATAGATAAAATAAAATAAAAAGAACGACAAAATAAATTCCAGCAAGTATTTTTAGGGTTTTAGTAGATATAAAGTGAATGGAACATGGGGCCATAGGTTCACTAGAGGCATCTCTGTCATAAGCATAGCAACGGTGAGTAAACAAATTATTGTTGGGAAATTGATAGAATATAGTCTAGTTATGATGATTCTTCATGGCATGATCAATATATAGGCATTACGTCCATAACAAGTGACCGAAATCCATCTGCATCTTCTACTATTACTCCACCCCTCGATCGTTATCCAACATACATATTAAGGTATTAAGTTTATAACAAACAGAGTAATGCTTGGAGCATGATGGCATAATGTAGATGAAGTAAGACCAATTAATATGTTCGAACCCCGTCGTTTTACCCTTAGTAGCAACAATATAGTACGTGCCTTGCGACTCCTCCTGTCATAGAGTAAGGACACCGCAAGATTGAACCTACTACCAAGCAACTCCCCCACTGAAGATAAATCGATCTAATTGGCCAAAAGAGATAGATTGATCAAAGGGAAGTACAAGGCAATAAAATCACACATAATAAATCTCAGAAAAGACTCAAATACTTTCAATGAATAATCTGATCATAAACCCACAATTCATTGGATCCCAACAAACACACCGCAAGAATTTCACCGAATAGATCCCCGAAGAGATCATTGTACTAAAGATTAAAAAGAGAGAGAGAGAAAGTCATCTAGCTATCCTGTGTGACCCTTAGGTCCTGTAGGAACTACTGACATGTCATCATTGAGGCAACAAGGTTGATGAATATTGCCTCCCAATTGCTTCCCTCTTTGGCAGAGTACCAAAAAAGGCCTCCATATGGGATCACGGAATAACAAAGGCTTGCGGTGGTGGAATAACTGTTTCGGGTCTCACTCTAGTGGTTTTTGGATTTTGGGGAACTTATGGGCCAAGAAATAGGGCAAACGGAGCCACGTAGGACCCACATGCTCACAGGGCGCACCCCTTAAGCTTGTGGCTCTCTCGATCATCGTCTGGTGCCTCCCTTAAGCTTCTAGGGTCTCTTCTGGTCCAGAAAAATCAACGTAGAACTTCATCGTGTTTGGAATTCGTTTGGTATGGTTTTTCTGTGAAACAAAGAAATAGGCAAAAACATGAATTGACACCGGGCACTATATTAATAGATTATTCCTAAAAATGATGTAAATTCCCATATAAAGCATACAAAATTGATAATATAATAACATGAAACATAAAAAATTATAGATACTTTGGGGACGTATCAGCATCCCCGGCCTTAATTCTTGCTCGTCCTCTAGTAGGTAAATGATAAAAACATATTTTTTGATGTGAAATGCTACCTAATATGTCTTATCATGTAATTCTTTTACAGTGTGAATATTTTAAAGTGGTGATTTGTTTGATATCAAAACAATAATTGCAATAATACTAGAGTAACCCACTCTTCAAAATAAACAATGCTAAAGAATGTTATCCCTACTCATTTAATCATGAAAGCATGGGATAACTCGGTCTTCTTAACATAAAGTATAAATCATGAGCACCCCGGTTCCAAACCAAGAAATTGTATCATACTTTTCTTGCTTTAGCCTTTTCAATTTCTCTCAATACATGAGAATGAGCCATGGACTTAGTGCTATGGGTGTCAAAGAGAATGATGGTAGAGGTTAATAAGGGAAGACAAAAAGTTGAGAAAGTCTCACATAAACTTGGTGGATTGTTAGGCAAAGAAGAGGCCCTACAATTGATATCAATGCGACAAGTAGGGATTGCCATGCAATGGATGCACTAGAGCTATAAGTGCATGGAAGATTTCTATATGAAGCTTAAGTGGGTGTGCATCCAGCTTGATTGCTCATGCAGAACTTGATCATTTAAGGAAGCTCATCATCAAAATAGACAAGGCAAGTTATATAATGTGAAAGATCCCACTAGCATATGAAAATGACAAATCATGGAGATTCTCTTTATGAAGAACATGTGCTACTTTGAAGCACAAGTGTGTTAAAAGGATAGTAGCATTGACCCTTCTCTCTTTTTCTTTTTTTCTATCATTTTTTAGAACAATATCAGGAACTGCATCCCCACTTTTATGAGGGATCATTAGTCTCCATCATTCTTTTCCTCACTGGGACAATGCTCTAATAATTATGATCATCACACTTCTATTTACTTACAACTCGATAAACTGGAAAATATGACTACATATGAATGCCTTTAGTAGTGTACCAGGATGTGCAATGATCTAGAGTAACATGTATAACAATGATGAATGGTGGCTTTGCCACAAATATCATGTCTGCTCTATATGATCATGCAAATCAATATGATAATGAACTCAAGTCATGTGAATAGTAACAATGGAAGTTGCATGTCAATATATCTCGGATTAGCTATGGAAATGCCATAATAGGTAGGTATGGTGGATGTATTCAGGAAGGATGTATAGGGTTTATATGTGAAAGAATGTATCATTTCACGGGATTTGGATGCACCTGTGAGGTTTGCACCAAGTCTCGAGGTGAGAACAGGCAATGCACGGTACCGAAGTGGCTACCAAATTATGGATATGTGGGAGTGCTTATAGTCCACGAACTCACATTAGCCATAAAGAAGTCATATACTTATTATGAAAATTTAGAATCCCTCGAAGCAAAGTACTATCACATGCCCCTAGGGAGGAGTTAACCGTTGCGCGCTACTACGTCTTGAGCGTGCGTTGGTTTTCCTTGAAGAGGAAAGGGTGATGCAGCAATAGTAGCGTAAGTATTTCCCTCAGTTTTTGAGAACCAAGGTATCAATCCAGTAGGAGGCTCCTCAAAAGTCCCACGCACCTACACAAACAAACAAAGAACTCGAAACCAACACAATAAAGGGGTTGTAAATCCCTTCACGGCCACTTGCGAAAGTGAGATCTGATAGAGATAGTATGATAAGATAAATATATTTTTGGTATTTTATAATATAGATGCAAAAAGTAAAGATGCAAATAAAAGTAGATTGAAAGCTTATATGATAAAAGATAGACCCGGGGGCCATAGGTTTCACCAGTGGATTCTCTCAAGATAGCAAAGTATTACGGTGGGTGAACAAATTACTGTCGAGCAATTGATAGAAAAGCGAATAATTATGAGATTATCTAGGCATGATCATGTATATAGGCATCACGTCCGTGACAAGTAGACCGACTCCTGCCTGCATCTACTACTATTACTCCACACATCGACCGCTATCCAGCATGCATCTAGAGTATTAAGTTCATAAGAACAGAGTAACGCATTAAGAAAGATGACATGATGTAGAGGGATAAACTCATGCAATATGATATAAACCCCATCTTTTTATCCTCGATGGCAACAATACAATATGTGCCTTGCAACCCTTTCTGTCACTGGGTAAGGACACCGCAAGATTGAACCCAACGCTAAGCATTTCTCCCATGGCAAGAAAGATCAATCTAGTAGGCCAAACCAAACTGATAAATCAAAGAGACTTGCAAAGATAACTCAATCATACATAAAAGAATTCAGAGAAGATTCAAATATCACTCATAGATAAACTTGATCGTAAACCCACAATTCATCGGATCTTGACAAACACACCGCAAAAAGAGTTTACATCGAATAGATCTCCATAAGAGAGAGGGAGAACATTGTATTGAGATCCAAAAAGAGAGAAGAAGCCATCTAGCTAATAACTATGGACCCGAAGGTCTGTGGTAAACTACTCACAACTTATCGGAGGGGCTATGGTGTTGATGTAGAAGCCCTCTGTGGTCGATTCCCCCTCCGACGGAGCACCGACGAAGGCTCCAAGATGGGATCTCGCGGATATAGAAGGTTACGGCGGTGGAAATTGTGTTTTGGTTGCTCCCTGGATGTTTTCGGGGTACGTAGGTATATATAGGAGGAAGACGTACATCGGTGGCCGCTTGAGGGGCCCAGGAGACAGGGGGCGCGCCCTCCTATCTCCTGGCCGCCTCGTTTGTTCCTTGACTTGCACTCCAAGTTCTGTGGATCATGTTCGTTCCAAAAATCACGCTACCAAAGGTTTCATTCCGTTTGGACTCCGTTTGATATTCCTTTTCTTTGAAATACTGAAATAGGCAAAAAACAGCAATACGGGCTGGGCCTCCGGTTAGTAGGTTACTCCCAAAAATGATATAAATGTGTAAAATAAAGCCCATAAACATCCAAAAGGGGTAATATAATAGCATGGAACAATAAAAAATTACAGATACGTTGGAGATGTATCAAGCATCCCCAAGCTTAATTCCTGCTCGTCCTCGAGTAGGTAAATGATAAAAACAGATTTTTTGATGTGGAATGCTACCTAGCATAATTCTCTATGTAATTTTCTTTATTGTGGCATGAATGTTCAGATCCAAATGATTCAAAATAAAAGTTCATATTGAGAAAAGAAATAGTAACACTTCAAGCATACTAATCAAAGCAATCATGTCTTCTCAAAATAACATGGCTAAAGAAAGTTCATCCCTACAAAATCATATAGTTAGGCTATGCTTCATTTTCGTCACACAAAGATGTTCCCAAATTCTACACCCCCGATGACAAGCCAAGCAATTGTTTGGTACTTAAATAATCTCAAACTTTTTCAACCTTCACGCAATACATGAGCGTGAGCCATGGATATAGCACTATGGGTGGAATAGAATATGATGATGGGGATTGTGTGGAGAAGACAAAAAAAGGAGAAAGTCTCACATTGACGAGGATAATCAATGGGCTATGGAGATGCCCATCAATTGATGTCAACATGAGGAGTAGGGATTGCCATGCAACGGATGCACTAGAGCTATAAACGAATGCTCAACAAAAGAAAACTAGTGGGTGTGTATCCAACTTGCTTGCTCACGAAGACCTAGGGCATTTGAGGAAGCCCATCGTAGGAATATACAAGCCAAGTTCTATAATGAAAAATTCCCACTAGTATATGAAAGTGACAACATATGAGATTCACTATATGAAAAACATGGTGCTACTTTGAAGCACAAGATATGAGACTCACTACATGAAGAACATGGTGCTACTTTGAAGCACAAGTGTGGAAAAGAGATAGTAACATTGCCCTTTTTTTTCTTTGGCCTTTTTTTTCTTCTTTTGGCCTCTTTCTTTTCTTTTTGGGCAACGCTCTAATAATGATGATCATCACACTTTCATTGATTACAACATATGAATTACAACTCAAAACTAGAACAAGATATGACTCTATATGAATGCCTCCGGCGGTGTACCGGGATGGTGCAATGAATCAAGAGTGACATGTATGAAAAAATATGCATGGTGGCTTTGCCACAATACGACGTCAACTACATGATCATGCAATGGCAATATGACAAAAGTAAAGTATGTCATGATGATGATGAACGGAACGGTGGAAAGTTGCATGGCAATATATCTCGGAATGGCTATGGAAATGCCATAATAGGTAGGTATGGTGGCTATTTTGAGGAAGATATAAGGAGGTTTATGTGTGATAGAGCGTATCATATCACGGGGTTTGGATGCACCGGCGAAGTTTGCACCAACTCTCAAGGTGAGAAAGGGCAATGCACGGTACCGAAGAGGCTAGCAATGCTGGAAAGGTAAAAGTGCGTATAATCCATGGACTCAACATTAGTAAAAAAAACTCATATACTTATTGCAAAATTTTAGAAGTCATCAAAAATCAAGCACTACGCGCATGCTCCTAGAGGGATAGATTGGTAGGAAAAGACCATCGCCCGTCCCTGACCGCCACGCATAAGGATGCACAAGCCAGGTACACTACATGTTTCAAATTTGTTACACAACTTTAACCATACGTGCATGCTATGAGACTTGCTAACTTCAAAACACGCATTCTTTAAATTCATAATCACCCAACTAGCATGACTTTAATATCACTACCTCCATATCTCAAAACAATTATCAAGTATCAAATTGATCATAGCATCCAATTCACTTCCTATGATAGTTTTTATTATACCCAACTTGGATGCCTACCATTCCAGGACCAATTTATAACCATAGCAAATACCATGATGTTCTAAAAGACTCTCAAAATAATATAAGTGAAGCATGATAGACTAACAATTTCTATAAAATCAAACCACCGCCGTGCTATGAAAGATATAAGTGAAGCACTAGAGCAAAAACTAACAAGCTCAAAAGATATAAGTGAAGCACATAGCATATTCTAATAAATTCAAATCAAGTAGTCTTCTCCCAAAAGGCGTGTACAGCAAGGATGGTTGTGGTAAACTAAAAAGCAAATACTAATATAACACACGACGCTCCAAGCAAAACACATATCATGTGTCAAATAAAAATATAGCTCCAAGTAAAGTTACCAATGAACGAAGAGGAAAAGAGGGGATGCCTTCCGGGGGCATCCCCAAGCTTAGGATTTTGTCTATTCTTGAATATCTTGGGGTACCTTGGGCATCCCCAAGCATAGTCTCTTGCCACTCTTTATTCCATAGTCCATCAAAGCTTTAGCCAAAACTTGAAAACTTCACAACACAAAACTCAACAGGAAATCTTATAAGCTCCGTTAGTGAAAGAAAACAAAACCACCACATAAAGTACTGTAATTAACTCATTCTTTATTTATATTGGTGTTAAACCTACTGTATTCCAAGTTCTCTATCGTTTATAAACTATTTTACTAGCCATAGATGCATCAAAATAAGCAAACAACACACGAAAAACAGAATCTGTCAAAAACAGAACAGTCTGTAGCAATATGTAACTAATGCAAACTTCTGGAACTATAAAAATCCTACCAAAATAGGAAGTCCTGGACAATTTGTTTATTGATCATCAGCAAAAAGAATAAATGCAAAAAAAACGTTTCCGTGATTTATTGCATTTTTTCTCGTGAGCGCAAAGTTTCTATTTTTCAGCAGAATCAAATCAACTATCATCATAGGTTATCCTATAGGTTCTACTTGGCACAAACACTAATTAAAACATGAAAACACATCTTAACAGAAAGTATATGCAACATTTATTACTAAACAGTAACAAAAACAAAAAACACAAAGAAAATTGGGTTGCCTCTCAACTAGCGCTATCGTTTAACGCCCCTAGCTAGGCATAAAAGCGAAGATAGATCTAAGTAGTGCCATCTTTGGCACTTGGAAAGGAAAAAGAGGATCTCCTCTCTATTGCATTCATTATTCTATTTATGGTAAGCACATTGCCATTAATGGATGAAGTAAGATTAAGCACGTTACAGAAATTTGCATCTAAGCTAGACTTCATCTCTTTGATAATTTCATTTTGATAAAAGCACAAGAGAGTAGTTGATTCAACCTTATCATTCATAGGGTGCCCAAATATGGTTTTCATTTTTTCATAGGTATCTATAGCATCCCCTTCAAGAAAACCTTCTTCAAAAATAGAATCTAGAACTTGTTTGAAAGAAGCAGGCAAGCCAACATAGAAACTTTTTAAGTAAACTTCAATTTGATATTGTGGGACATAGCTAGCCCGAATCCTTCATAACCTATCCCAAGCATCTTTTAAAGACTCATCAAGCAAATAATGAAAAATTTCGGAGTCGTCTTCATCAAAATTATTTAAGCTCTCATTGGTGACCCCGGTGGGTCTTTCCATAGCAACATTATTTATGATCTTAGAGAGGATAGAGGGGTTATCCAAGGTACTAGAACCCAGGAGAGGACCCTTAGTTCTTTTTGATTCGGCCATGGTGAAGGAAAGGCAAACGGAAAGGATAGGAGGAGATTGGGAAAGAGAGGGCAAATAAAACAACAAGGGTGAAGTGGGGGAGAGGAAAACGAGAGGCAAATGGCAAATAATGTAAATGCGAGGGAGATGAGTTTGTGATGGGTACTTGGTATGCCTTGACTTGAGCGAAGACCTCCCCGACAGCGGCGCCAGAAATCCTTCTTGCTACCTCTTGAGCTTGCGTTGGTTTTCCTTGAAGAGGAAAGGGTGATGCAGCAATAGTAGCGTAAGTATTTCCCTTAGTTTTTGAGAACCAAGGTATCAATCCAGTCGGAGGCTCCTCAAAAGTCCCATGCACCTACACAAACAAACAAAGAACTTGCAACCAACGCAATAAAGGGGTTGTCAATCCCTTCACGGCCACTTGCGAAAGTGAGATCTGATAGATATAGTATGATAAGATAAATATATTTTTGGTATTTTATAATATAGATGCAAAAAGTAAAGATGCAAATAAAAGTAGATTGAAAGCTTATATGATAAAAGATAGACCCGAGGGCCATAGGTTTCATTAGTGGCTTCTCTCAAGATAGCATAAGTATTACGGTGGGTGAACAAATTACTGTCGAGCAATTGATAGAAAAGCGAATAATTATGAGATTATCTAGGCATGATCATGTATATAGGCATCACGTCCGTGACAAGTAGACCGACTCCTTCCTGCATCTACTACTATTACTCCACACATCGACCGCTATCCAGCATGCATCTAGAGTATTAAGTTCATAAGAACAGAGTAACACATTAAGAAAGATGACATGATGTAGAGGGACAAACTCATGCAATATGATATAAACCCCATCTTTTTATCCTCGATGGCAACAATACAATACGTGCCTTGCAACCCTTTCTGTCACTGGGTAAGGACACCGCAAGATTGAACCCAACGCTAAGCACTTCTCCCATGGCAAGAAAGATCAATCTAGTAGGCCAAACCAAACTGATAATTCGAAGAGACTTGCAAAGATAACTCAATCATACATAAAAGAATTCAGAGAAGATTCAAATATTACTCATAGATAAACTTGATCATAAACCTACAATTCATCGGATCTCGACAAACACACCACAAAAAGAGTTTACATCGAATAGATCTCCATAAGAGAGGGGGATAACATTGTATTGAGATCCAAAAAGAGAGAAGAAGCCATCTAGCTAATAACTATGGACCCGAAGGTCTGTGGTTAACTACTCACAACTCATCGGAGGGGCTATGGTGTTGATGTAGAAGCCCTCTGTGGTCGATTCCCCCTCCGGCGGAGCGCCGGCGAAGGCTCCAAGATTGGATCTCGCGGATACAGAAGGTTACGGCGGTGGAAATTGTGTTTTGGTTGCTCCCTGGATGTTTTCGGGGTACGTAGGTATATATAGGAGGAAGAAGTACATCGGTGGCCGCTCGAGGGGCCCAGGAGACAGGGGGCGCACCCTCCTATCTCCTGGCCGCCTCGTTTGTTGCTTGACTTGCACAACGTTCGTTCCAAAAATCACGCTACCGAAGGTTTCATTCCGTTTGGACTCCATTTGATATTCCTTTTCTTCGAAATACTGAAATAGGCAAAAGAAACAGCAATACAGGCCGGGCCTCCGGTTAGTAGGTTAGTCCCAAAAATGATATAAATGTGTAAAATAAAGCCCATAAACATCCAAAAGGGGTAATATAATAGCATGAAACAATCATAAATTATAGATACGCTGGAGACGTATCACGCGCCCCCAATCCCAACAACACAAAGGATTTCAATCAGGAATAAATTACACTCCAACTTCCTTGTCATGCCATGACTAACACTTTAATGAGTAGAAAATCATGAACCATCACATAGCTATTTGTACTAACCCATGATTATCAACTAGTAAACCTTCATATTATAACCTCAATATCGTCTAGATCATATGCATCAAATTCAGTGATCTACATGCAAGTTTTATTATACCACCCTTGTATACTTATCATTTTTGGACCAAACATATAGCTCCTGCAAATTACCACTACCTATTTGACTCTCAAAAAGATATAAGTGAAGCATGAGAGTGCAAATGATTTCTATAAAATATAATCACCGCCACACTCTGAAGATATAAGTGAAGGGCATGAGCAACTACCTAAACTCAAAAGATGCAACTGAAGCATAATGAGCATTCTATAAATTGTGATGAATGTGTGTCTGTCATAATTGGTTTGATCAGCAAACAATGATTGTGTAAATAAGCAAACAAAATAAAATGTAATACATGACTCTCCAAGCAAAACAGATATCATGCGACGAACAAAAATATAGCTCCAAGTGATATTACCAATAGATTGGAGATGAAAGAGTGGATGCATTCTAGGGCATCCCAAGCCTAGATGCTTAGGTCTTCCTTAAATATTAACTTGAGGTGCCTTGGGAATTGGTACTTGTGATAGGCATTGGGGTTTCCCCGAAGAGGAAGGGTGATGTAGTATAGTAGCAGAAAGTATATCCCTCAGTTAAGAACCAAGGTTTATCAAACTAGTAGGAGACTCACGCAAACAAATGTAAGCAGTACATGCACACGCATAAAACAAATACTTGCACCCGATGCGAGCAAGAGGGTTGTCAGTCCCCTTGTACTCGTTAATTACAAGGATTAATTCCAATAGTGTTAGATAGATAAATTGCAAAACAAAAATAAAAGATAATAAATTGCATCAAGGTATTTAGGGTTTTAGTAATATGAAGTGAATGGACCTGGGGGCCATAGCTTTCACTAGAGGCATGTCTCTCATGAGCGTAGTAACAATGGGTAAAAAATTACTATTGTGCAATTGATATAAAAGCGCATATTTAGGACATTATTCATGGCACGATCAATATATAGGCATTACGTCCAACACAGGTAGATCGACATCCATCTGCATCTACTACTACTCCACCCCTCGACCACACAAAGCAAATGCTTGCACCCAACAACAGCTAAAGGGTTGTCAATCCCCTTGTTCTCGCCAATTTCAAGGATTAAATATGGTAGTGATAGATAGATAAAATAAAATAAAAATAAAAAGGAAATAAACTGAAGCAAGTATTATTAGGGTTTTAGTAAATATAAATTGAATGGACCCAGGGGCCATAGGTTCACTAGAGGCATCTCTTTCATAAGTAGGGCAACATCGGGTAAAAAAATTACTATTGGGCAGTTCATAAAATAGCATGTAGTTATGATGATTCTTCATGGCATGATCAATATATAGGCATTACATATGTGACAAGTAGACTGAAATCCATCCGCAGCTACTAATATTACGCCACCCCTCGACTGCTATCCAGCATGCATCTTAAGGTATTAAGTTTATAACAAACAGAGTATTGATTGGAGCATGATGACATAATGTAGACACAATAAGACCAATTAATATGTTCAAACTCCCTTGTTTTACCCTTACTAGCAACAATATAGTACGTGTCTTGCGACTCCTCCTATCACAGAGTAAGGACACTACAAGATTGAACGTACTACCAAGCAACTCCCCCACTGAAGATAAATGGATCTAATTGGAAAAAGGAGATAGATAGTTGGGGGAGAAATACAAGGCTATCACACGTAATAAATCTCAGAAAAGGCTCATATTCTTTCAATGAATAATCTAATCATAAACCCACAATTCATCAGATCCCAACAAACATACCGCCAGAATTACATCGAATATATCTCTGCTACTTGTGAGCTGCGTTGGGGTTTCCCCAAAGAGGAGAGGATGATGTAGTACATTAGAGATAAGTATTTCCCTCGGTTAGAAACCAAGGTTATCAATCTAGTGGGAGAACCACGCAACCACTCTTTAACAGTACCTACACACAAAATAACAAATACTTGCACCCAATACAAACAAGGGGTTGTCAATCCTGTGGCGGTTAATTGCAAATATTAGATCTTGTAGTGATAAATAGATAAATAGAATAAAGGAAATAAAATTGCAGCAAGTTATTTTGGGGTTTTTATATATGATTTTAATAGACCCCGGGGCCATAGTTTTCATTAGAGGCTTCTCTCTTGAAAATAACATACGTGGGTAAACAAATTACTATTCGGCAATTGATAGAAAAGCCAATAATCCTAATGATATCTAAGGGAATGATCATGTATATAGGCATCACGTCTGAGAAAAGTAGACCGACTCCTGCCTGCATCTACTACTATTAATCCACACATTGACCGCTATCCAGCATGCATCTAGATTATTAAGTTCATAAAGAACGGAGTAACACCTTAAGCAAGATGTCATGATGTAGACAAAGTAAAATCATGCATGAATAAACCCAATCTTTTTTATCCTTAACACCAATGATACAAATATGTGTCATGTTCCTTTCTGTTACCGGGATTGAGCACTTCAAGATCGAACCCTTCACAAAGCACCTCTCCCATTGTAAGAAAAATCAATCTAGTTGGCCAAACCAAATCAATACATCGGAGAGAAATACAAAGCTATAATAATCACGCATAAAAGAGTTCAGAGAAGACTCTAATATTCATAGATAATCTGATCATAAAATCACAATTCATCGGATCCCAACAAACACACCGCAAAAAGGATTATATCGAATAGATCTCCAAGAACATCAAGGAGAATAGTGTATTGAAGATCAAAGAGAGAGAAGATTCCATCTAGCTACTAGCTATGGACCTGTAGGTTTGTGGTAAACTACTCACACATCATCGGAGAGGCAGCAAGGTGATGTAGAGCCCCTCCGTGGTTGCATGCCACTTCAGCAAAGTGTCAGAAAAGGACCCAGAGGGGATCTCTCAAGAATATGAACTTGCGGTAGTGGAAAAAGGGTTTTGGCTATCTCTTTGTTGGTTTCTTGATTTTAGAGAATTTATGGAGGTGGAATTAGGTCAAATAGCTAAATGTGGGCCAACAACATAGTAGGGCACACCCTGGTGCCTTATGGACCACTCATTCATCTTCTGGCCCTCCCCCGAAGCTTCCGACGGTCTCTTTTGTCCAAAAAAAAAATCTCCAAAAACTTTCGTGGCAATTGGACTATGTTTGGTACTGATATTCTGGAAAATCAAAAACAAGCAAAAAAACAACAACTGGCACTGGGCACTAGGTTAATAGTTTAGTCCCAAAAATGATATATATTTGCATAATAAACATCCAAGATTGATACTATAATAGCATGGAACAATAAAAAATTATAGATATGTTGGAGATGTATCAAGCATCCCCATGCTTAATTCATGCTCGTCCTCGAGTAGGTTAATGATAAAAACTGAATTTTTGATGTGGAATGCTACCTATCATGTTCATCATGTAATCTCTATTTTGTGAGAGAACCAGGATCGCCTCAAGCGGCAGTGAAAGGGGAAGCACCTGGTCATGGTTGGTTCTTACCAGCGGTGGACTGACCTGCTGGGCGGCATCCAATTTCGCAGACAGTTCGACATGTTCCAAATTGTTTGTGATGCTATGTTGGGCGATGCAATACTATCTTGGTGGTCCAAACTTTAGATCCATACATTCAGTTTATGCATAGTTCGTGCTTGTGACTGTCAATTTTTTGTCATTCAGTTCATGCGTGTGGCTGTCAATTTTTTGCCATTCAGTTCATGCTTGTGACTGTCATTTTTTTGTCATTCAGTTCATGTTTGTGACATTTCAAAATTTAGAGGGGAAGAATTTAGTTGTCATCCAGTTTATGTATAGTGTCATAGTGTTTATGCGCTGAAGCATTGACAAATTTACTGATTCCATTTCTTCAACCAAACGCACGAACAAAACCATTTTGTTCCATCTTTTGACTCCAACCAAACACATGACTGGAATCGACCCATTCCACTAGAATGGAATGGTTCCATTCCATTCCATTTGGTTCCTCAACCAAACACATCCTTAGTGATGCAAAAATTCTAAAGATGATGTGTTCCATATTATCTAACACATCTTTAGATAAAAAGAAGAAATATGACAACACTTGAAACTATGAATTACGCCTAGCGAGGGGCGTAAAACAATACCGCTAGTTGGGAGGAAATCCAATAGTTGTCTTATTTTCCTTATTTATTTTACTATTTTTTGGTGTGCACACAATTATGCTACTGTTACGGTTGTGTTTTTGTATTTAAATTTGTGTTTGTGCCAAGTAAAGCCTTTGGGATGATTTGGATGATAGTTGATTTGATTCTGTGAAAAAATAGTAGAAGAATTGTTTATAATCACTAGAACGTGCTTTTGATTTGATTTTTTTACAAATGAATGACATGCAAATTTCCCACATTTTCCTAATTTTTCAGATTTTTTAGAGTTGCAAAAGTATGATCGGTATTCAAATTATTGCAGATTGTTTTGTTTTTGATAGATTCTGTTTTTGTTGTGTTGTTTTGATGAATCTATGAATCTATGGATCACCATGGTGAAGTTAGAATACAATAGGTATAATGCAATAATAAAATATTAAAGGGTTTACAACAGTACTAAAAGTGGTGATTTTCTTTGTTATACTAATGGATCTCACGAAGGTTTTGTTGAGTTTTGTGTGCTGAATTTTTTAAGTTTTGAGTGAGATCACACTGGATTAAGGAATAAGAAGTGGCAAGAGCCTAAGCTTGAGGATGACCAAGGCACCCCAAGGTAATATTCAAAGACTCCCAAGCATCTAAGCTTGGGGATGCCCCGGAAGGCATCCCCTCTTTCTTCTACCAACTATCGGTAATATTACTTGGAACTATATTTTTATTCATCACATGATATGAGGTTTGCTTGGAGTGTCGTGTATTATATGAGTCTTTGCTTTTGTGCCTTTTAGTTTGTCACAATTGAATTTTCTGGACACACCTATTTGAGAGGGACACATACATTTTTTGTGTTTTGATAGAGTACTCTATGTGCTTCACTTATATCTTTTGAGCTAGGCTGTTGCTCGAGTGCTTCACTTATATCTTTTAGAGCATGGTGGTGATTATATTTTGAAAAAATATTTGCACTCTCATTCTCCACTTATATTATTTTGAGAGTTGATAATTGTGACGCCCCCGATTCAATCGTACACTAATCATACACGCAAACGTGTACGATCAAGATCAGGGACTCACGGGAAGATATCAACTCTAAAATAAAATAAGTCATACAAGCATCATAATACAAGCCAGGGGCCTCGAGGGCTCGAATACAATTGCTCGATCATAGATGAGTCTGCGGAAGCAACAATATCTGAGTATAGACATAAGTTAAACAAGTTTGCCTTAAGAAGGCCAACACAAACTGGGATACAGATCGAAAGAGGCGCAGGCCTCCTGCCTGGGATCCTCCTAAACTACTCCTGGTCGTCGTCAGCGGCCTGTACATAGTAGTAGACACCTCCGGTGTAGTAGGAGTCATCGTCGAGGTGGCGTCAAGCTCCTGGGCTCCAACGTCTGGTTGCGGCAACCGAGAAGAAGAGGAAAACAGGGGAAAAGAGGGAGCAAAGCAACTGTGAGTACTCATCCAAAGTACTCGCAAGCAAGGAGCTACACTACATATGCATGGGTATATGTGTAAGGAGGCAATATGAGTGGACTAAACTGCAGAATGCCAGAATAAGAGGGGGATAGCTAGTCCTATCGAAGACTACGCTTCTGGGAGCCTCCGTCTTGCAGCATGTAGAAGAGAGTAGAGTGAAGTCCTCCAAGTAGCATCGCATAGCATAATCCTACCCGACAATCCTCCCCTCGCCCCCCTGTGGAAAAGCAATCACCGAGTTGTATGGGTGTGTTTTATTAAGTATCCGGTTCTAGTTGTCATAAGGTCAAGGTACAACTCCGGGTCGTCCTTTTACCGAGGGACACGGCTATTCGAATAGATAAACTTCCCTCCAGGGGTGCACCACATAACCCAACACGCTCGATCCCATTTGGCCGGACACACTTTCCTGGGTCATGCCCGGCCTCAGAAGATCAACACGTCGCAGCCCCACCTAGGCACAACAGAGAGGTCAGCACGCCGGTCTAAATCCTATACGCGCAGGGGTCTGGGCCCATCGCCCATTGCACACCTGCACGTTGCGAGGGCGGCCGGAAGCAGACCTAGCAACCTCCATTACAAAGGAAGTCATGTTACACAGTCCAATCTGGCGCGTGCCGCTCAGTCGCTGACGTCACGAAGGCTTCGGCTGATACCACGACGTCGAGTGCCCATATCTTTCCCGCGTAGTTGGTTAGTGCGTATAGGCCAGTGGCTAGACTCAGATCAAATACCAAGATCTCGTTAAGCGTGTTATTATGAAATAACCGCGGACGCCGACCAGGGCCAGGCCCACTTGTCTCCTAGGTGGTCTCAACCTGCCCTGTCGCTCCGCCACAAAGATCCACACAGAGGGTCATTGGGACAAAGGTCCTTTCAACCCCCAATCCGTGAATCACTCGCGGGTACTCCTCGAGCCGACCCGACTTTAGTCACCATCTGTAGTATGTATATATGTATAGTATATACCCGCGATCACCTCCCGAGTGATCACGACCCAATAGTATAGCAAGGCAGACTGACAAGAATGTAGGGCCAATGATGATAAACTAGCATCCTATACTAAGCATTTAGGATTGCGGGTAAGGTATCAATGACTGTAGCAACAATGACAGGCTATGCAACAGAATAGGAGTAACCGAACATTAACATGCTACACTACTCTATTGCAAGCAGTATAGAGAAGAATAGGCGATATCTGGTGATCAAGGGGGGCTTGCCTGGAAGCTCAGCCGAGAAGGAGGGGTCGTCAACACCATAGTCGTACTGGGTAGCAGCGGCATCGGTCTCGGTGTCTAACGAGAGAAGAGGGGGAAGAAACAATAAATATAATGCAAACATAAGCATGACAGTGCATGACAAGACAACGTGCGGTGCTAGCTGTGCCCTAACGCGGTAGGAGGTGATACCGACGAAGGGAGGAAACATCCGGGAAAGTATTCCCGGTGTTTCGCGTTTTCGGACAGATGAACCGGAGGTGAAATGTTGCAGGTTTGCTATGCTAGGGATGTGTGGCAGGCGAACGGACTACGTAACCGGATTGGTCTCGTCGTTCCGAGCAACTTTCATGTTGAAAATAATTTAATCCGAGTTACGGATTAAAAGATATGGTTTTCTAAAGATTTACTAATTTTTGGAATTTAATTAATCATTTAATTTAATTCGAAATTGGATTAATGACATCAACATGATGTCATGTTGACATCAGCAGTCAATAGGGATTGACTAAGTCAAACTGACACGTGGGCCCAGTAGGACCCACCTGTCATACACTATTTAGTTAATTAGGGTTAGGTTAACTAATTACTGCTTAGTTAGACTAACATGTCAATTTAGACTAATTAAGTAGGATTAATTAACTTAATTAATTTAGTTAATTAATTAACTAATTTATTTATTATTATTATTATTATATTTTTTTATTAAAACATTCTGGGCAGGGGCCCACTTGTCATTGGCCCCGGGGGCCTTAGCGGATCGGGCGCAGGGGCGCATCTGGGCAGGCGTAACCGCCCGAACGAGGGGACGCGGGTGCGGGCGGCCAGCGCAGTGAGCCCAACGCGGCTGGCGGGGCAAGGGGCCGGAGCGGGGGCGAACCCGGGCGGGGCCGTGAGGCCGCAACGTGCGACGCGGGCAGCGGGCACCACGGCGCAGGTAGGTGCACGGC
>NC_041385.1:741592599-741600084 GCF_002162155.2 Triticum dicoccoides | reverse complement strand
TTGGGCCTGGTGGTCCGGCCGGGCGGCCTGGAGGCCTGCTGGGTCGTGGCCTAGTGGGGGTGGGGGTGCTTTCCCTTTTTTTGTTAGTTTAGTTTTTCTCTTTTTTCTCTTTTGTGTTTTCTTTTATTTATTTACTTTTCTGTTTTAAATCATTTTGAATCATTTAGGCATTTTATAAAAATGTGTTTAGTACACCATATTTATCTATGTAATATTTAATACAGACCGAACATTTTTATTTTAATGTTTGAAAACTTTTATTATTTACTAAACTTTGAATTTGAATTTAGGACCAGTTTTGATCTAACGATAGATTATCAGCAGTAACCGTGGTGATGTGGCACCATTAGCGTGGGATCATTGTAGCTTAATTATCCGGGCGTCACAATTCTCCTCCACTACAAGAAATCTCGTCCCGAGATTTAGGAGCGGGAGTAAGGGGGAATGGCTTTGGTTACGAAATTTTGACGAGTGTCCTCGATCTTGGTTGCTCTTCTCGAAGAGGTCGATCCATTACATTGATGTCTTCATTTCTCCGCTTCAGGTCATGATGGTGAAGTCATCCTTTGCTTCAGGAACTCCAACATACTTATGAATAGGTAAGGGGCAGCTTGACTACGACATAATGCTTGTGAGGGAAACAATCTGGGGTTAACCCATGAATGAGCATAAGATTATCTCTCGAGTTGAACATATAAAATACCTCGAGAGTAAGGTACAAAGGTATAATAAGAGGTTCCAAGCGGATAGATAGTTGCTCGAAGTCTGTACCAGAGTGAGAAAGGGGTTCAAAGTAGCGAGAGTAAGTATTGCGTCTGATACTAGAATAGAGCACTAGGAAGGTGGCCCATGAATTAAATACGAAGCCAAGCGTGGGGAATAACCATTAGAAACAGGGTTGTACAGGAGAGTCAGGTTTCGATCCTGTGGAAATGTGGGTTATGGGCCCACCATGTGGGTTAAAAGTAGGAAGGGCGGAGACGTCTTGCGCGATCATGCAAGCAAGGCATGTTAGAGAGTAGTATGTCAGTTATTTCGGCAACAATGTCGGTACCAAGAGCGAGGGACAAAGAGAACCATTTTCCTGCTCGTTGAAACGAGGCGGACCAATAGGCAAAGTTCTCGTCCATCGGTGGCTACCGAGATGTCATCAACAATAGTAACAGGGTCTTGCTGACAGAATTGTACACCAAGGTGTTTACATAAGCAGGAGAATATTACTGCTTAGATCATATAGATCACAAGACACGTTAAACCAACCAATGGAAAGGAAAATACGATTATCAGATTAAATAGAACAATGGAAAGGATAATGTGTTTAAACCATATTTCAAGGGTATATCCTTCCCAAGGACAAGTAGAGCATGATATCCATGAGAGGATATAATGTAGAAAACTCTTTAGGTACGGGAGAGAATTTTCATGACATTACCCATACAATGGTGTTTGGATAATTGAGCAGGAAACATTTAGCATTGGGCTTCAAATGTTCTTGTGAAAAATCGGAGTACCATAGACATGCTTCGAGATAGCATTAACATGGTCACCACGTGAAGATCAGACTTTGGAAACACAAAGGATTCATCGGAAACAACTTATAGGATAAGTCTTACAATTTCCTCATGGAAGAATGGCTAAACTTGCTAAAAAGGAAACTATAACAATAGGTCCTCCGGCCAGGTGTGCTAGGCATGACATCATCTTACTGGATCATATAAAGATCAATGTAACTCTTGGAAATATGTTCCAACCATCACATCTGACCGAGATTCAGATCTGATTGGTGTTAGGATAACTCGGACTCAGGATGCATGAGAAGAAAGGTGCAACACAAATTGTCGAGATGACATTGTAAGATTCTCGGGAATCGAACTATGGAAGCGAGTTCTGAAACAAGAGTTCATCATTAAATCTAAGAGAGGATGAGGAGGTGGCTGATGGTCTCAGCGATAATTCATCGAGATTTCCAAAAGATGGATCTCCACAATTATGTGAACAAGGAGATAACATTTAATAGATCAAATGATATAATGATGTATGCTCGAGGGAAACATACACAATTAATCACTGGTTGAAAAGTGCACCCGAAATATGGGCTTAGGTAGCAGGATCAATGTTAGAATGGTGATTCGATAACCAATGGTCTAAGAATGAAATGTCGACCATTAACTTCAAAGCAATAGGGTTGCTAGATGTACAGAATCCAAGCAGCATGGTTCACGTGTTGGTATCCCAGTTAGAATCAACACGGGGACCAAGAAAGAATGGTGAGGGTGAGAAGTATCACAATACCAAGAATTCCTTAAGAGGGGTAGCAGTCCTCATGACATCCTTGACATAAAAGATGGTAATACTCCAAGGTAAAGAAGAACAAATGCTGGATAGCAAGGAACTCAAGGTATAACACAAAACACGAACACGTTTGTGTTGGAGGGAAGGCTGTAGAGTGGTCGATAATAACACTAATCATCGAGGGAAAGGATGGTCTTGCTCATCATGAATTCAATTGATACCCTGGAAGAGCTCAGAATGATGATGATGATCATGACACACTTGTCGAGAGATTTCAAGAAG
The DNA here is from genome assembly GCF_002162155.2 of Triticum dicoccoides. Classification (NCBI taxonomy): domain Eukaryota; kingdom Viridiplantae; phylum Streptophyta; class Magnoliopsida; order Poales; family Poaceae; genus Triticum; species Triticum dicoccoides. The sequence goes on along the minus strand of NC_041385.1, from coordinate 741,597,510 downwards.
ATGTAATCGATCGGCGATGACATCAAGTCAAAGGTATGATGAAGCAAAAGGTTATTGGAACCATGGGTACGACACAAACTCAAAATCAAGTTTGCTATTCAAGGAGAAATGAGATGTCGAGGAAAATCGACGTAAGCTTAGCTCATCGTCGGAAGTGGTGCTCTGGGAATAAGGACCAGGTAGCACAATTAAAATCATCACGACATTGATATAGCCAAACAGGCTAGGAATGACGTGAACAGGTACAAACTCATACGTAAAGAAGATTACTAAGAGTTGTTGAACCATAGTGCGGACTCGGTTCAGTTATCAGTGTCTTTGGGGGTTTATTAACTCAGAGTCCATGAAAAATTGGAATCATTGAGAATGTATTACTTGATAAAGAGCTCATAAGAAGTTATGCAGTTCCATGATAATCTCGAGATACCAGGGGGTAATATTCGACGACAGATCAAAGTAGAGGTTGGACTTGGGTATTGCTCTGCGGAAGACAGGTGCTAAAACTTGCACAAGAAATGGTATTTAAAGGAGAACATGGTCGAAACCACGATCATAAATGATCGAACCACGGATACGCGATGAACTTATAACAAGGGGGTAATTATTTTTACGAGCATCTTCCATGATAAGTTATACATCGTGTCCATGGGCATGAACACAAAGTTCAAGGTCGACTCCCACTTCTTCAATCTATAACCTTTCATTCACTGCTCTAGATAAAATGATTTCAGTGTCAAAACCTACCTGGTGAATTACCACAGGAGTATGACCCGTGAAAACTTTTGAGTTCACCCAGATTAAGGAAGGCATAGGTTCAACCCAACGGGGCATCTTAGAACATATACCATGAACTTCAGGAGTAAATAACACAAGATCGACAGTAGAGCATGCTTGAGCAAGCAGAGGATACAATTTACCAAAGGCATTATGTTTCCAAGGAAAGGCTCACAAGATTATTGAATATGAAGGACGTTGTCGGATAAAACATGACAAGGGTCTGGTGGTCCACAAGGGATCTGATGTGAGCATCAATAGTTCAATACTCTATCAAAGGAATAGGAATGAAGGACATCTGATTATAGAAACAACCGACTAATTCAAGGCTCAAAGGCAAATGAATTAAGATTGCCAAATCAAGGGAACATGAGCAAGGGCTCTGATTAAGCATGGATAAGTCGAGTAGGCTTAGGGAAATAATCGATGGCAATTTGATTGGTAGAGATCCAACTCATGTTCAAAATGATGTCTAAGCCAGAAGGATAATTTTCAGGGAATAACTGGTGATTGTGTGCACTCACACACATGTTGAATCAACAAGATCAGAATGTCGATCACAAAGCATTTTAATGAATATTGCTAGACATATGGAAGTAAACATTATGCAAGCAGGTAAAGAAGATCAAGAGCAATAGGCTACTGAGGATTTTGGAAGAGCCCAATGGAATTCCGAATAATTTTGCGAAACACCTGAACAACTGGGGATGAGCGGATAACCAGTAAGTGCGAGGAATTATTCGTAGGGGTATTTATGAGGAAAAGGAGCTACAAGGCAGCAGACACAAAGGATTCTCGGAATATCCGAAGTATTTCAGGGTATCATGTAATAACAAGAAAAAAATTGAAAATGAAGTTATGGACAACAAGTGTATGTAGCTTTCCATAGGGATTTATCGGTGGTATGGAATTGCAAATGCAATGGCACAAGGACTCGAGAGAACATCGTAGAGTAACTTCGGAATCTTTTAGTGCAGTAGGCGATCATCTGAAGTGAGGGGCTCTCCGGGAGAAAGTACTTTCGAGAACCTAAAGTTAGTTTTGTGTTTAGCAAAATCATTTAACCCGAATAGAAGAGAGCTCAGAGTCCCAGAGTAAAGATCGAGGAGTAAAAGATCCTAAGACCACCCAATGGCGATGTCGGCCCGTAAGGCACACAACAAAGTTAGTAAAAGTTTTGTAATGACTAGACTCGACTTCGGCCAAGGAGTGTGGAAGGGGGATTCCTACAGGCAGTTGGCTCTGATACCAACTTGTGACGCCCCAGATTCAATCGTACACTAATCATACACGCAAACGTGTACGATCAAGATCAGGGACTCACGGGAAGATATCACAACACAACTCTAAAATAAAATAAGTCATACAAGCATCATAATACAAGCCAGGGGCCTCGAGGGCTCGAATACAATTGCTCGATCATAGACGAGTCAGCGGAAGCAACAATATCTGAGTACAGACATAAGTTAAACAAGTTTGCTTGAAGAAGGCCAACACAAACTGGGATACAGATCGAAAGAGGCGCAAGCCTCCTGCCTGGGATCCTCCTAAACTACTCCTGGTCGTCGTCAGCGGCCTGTACGTAGTAGTAGACACCTCCGATGTAGTAGGAGTCGTCGTCGAGGTGGCGCCAAGCTCCTGGGCTCCAACGTCTGGTTGCGGCAACCGAGAAGAAGAGGAAAACAGGGGAAAAGAGGGAGCAAAGCAATCGTGAGTACTCATCCAAAGTACTCGCAAGCAAGGAGCTACACTACATATGCATGGGTATATGTGTAAGGAGGCAATATGAGTGGACTGAACTACAGAATGCCAGAATAAGAGGGGGATAGCTAGTCCTATCAAAGACTACGCTTCTAGGAGCCTCCGTCTTGCAGCATGTAGAAGAGAGTAGAGTGAAGTCCTCCAAGTAGCATCGCATAGCATAATCCTACCCGGTGATCCTTCCCTCGTCGCCATGTAGAAAAGCGATCACCGGGTTGTTTGTGGAACTTGTCTGGGTGTGTTTTATTAAGTATCCGGTTCTAGTTGTCATAAGGTCAAGGTACAACTCCGGGTCGTCCTTTTATCGAGGGACACAACTATTCGAATAGATAAACTTCCCTGCAGGGGTGCACCACATAACCCAACATGCTCGATCCCATTTGGCCGGACACACTTTCCTGGGTCATGCCCGGCCTCAGAAGATCAACACGTCGCAGCCCCACCTAGGCACAACAGAGAGGTCAGCACGCCGGTCTAAATCCTATACACGCAGGGGTCTGGGCCCATCGCCCATTGCACACCTGCACGTTGCGAGGGCGGCCGGAAGCAGACCTAGCAACCTCCATTACAAAGGAAGTCATGTTACACAGTCCAATCTGGCGCGTGCCGCTCAGTCGCTGACGTCACGAAGGCTTCGGCTGATACCACGACGTTGAGTGCCCATATCTTTCCCGCGTAGTTGGTTAGTGCGTATAGGCCAGTGGCTAGACTCAGATCAAATACCAAGATCTCGTTAAGCGTGTTATTATGAAATAACCGCGGACGCCGACCAGGGCCAGGCCCACTTGTCTCCTAGGTGGTCTCAACCTGCCCTGTCGCTCCGCCACAAAGATCCACACAGAGGGTCATTGGGACAAAGGTCCTTTCAACCCCCAATCCGTGAATCACTCGCGGGTACTCCTCGAGCCGACCCGACTTTAGTCACCATCTGTAGTATGTATATATGTATAGTATATACCCGCGATCACCTCCCGAGTGATCACGACCCAATAGTATAGCAAGGCAGACTGACAAGAATGTAGGGCCAATGATGATAAACTAGCATCCTATACTAAGCATTTAGGATTGCGGGTAAGGTATCAATGACTGTAGCAACAATGACAGGCTATGCAACAGAATAGGAGTAACCGAACATTAACATGCTACACTACTCTATTGCAAGCAGTATAGAGAAGAATAGGCGATATCTGGTGATCAAGGGGGGCTTGCCTGGAAGCTCAGCCGAGAAGGAGGGGTCGTCAACACCATAGTCGTACTGGGTAGCAGCGGCATCGGTCTCGGTGTCTAACGAGAGAAGAGGGGGAAGAAACAATAAATATAATGCAAACATAAGCATGACAGTGCATGACAAGACAACGTGCGGTGCTAGCTGTGCCCTAACGCGGTAGGAGGTGATACCGACGAAGGGAGGAAACATCCGGGAAAGTATTCCCGGTGTTTCGCGTTTTCGGACAGATGAACCGGAGGTGAAATGTTGCAGGTTTGCTATGCTAGGGATGTGTGGCAGGCGAACGGACTACGTAACCGGATTGGTCTCGTCGTTCCGAGCAACTTTCATGTTGAAAATAATTTAATCCGAGTTACGGATTAAAAGATATGGTTTTCTAAAGATTTACTAATTTTTGGAATTTAATTAATCATTTAATTTAATTCGAAATTGGATTAGTGACATCAGCATGATGTCATGTTGACATCAGCAGTCAACAGGGATTGACTAAGTCAAACTGACATGTGGGCCCAGTGGGACCCACATGTCATACACTATTTAGTTAATTAGGGTTAGGTTAACTAATTACTGCTTAGTTAGACTAACAAGTCAATTTAGACTAATTATGTATGACTAATTAACTTAATTAATTTAGTTAATTAATTAATTTAGTTATTATTATTATTATTATTATATATTTTTTATTAAAACGTTCTGGGCAGGGGCCCACTTGTCATTGGCCCCGGGGGCCTTAGCGGATCGGGCGCAGGGGCGCATCTGGGCGGGTGTAACCGCCTGAACGAGGGGACGCGGGTGCGGGCGGCCAGCGCGGTGAGGCCACCGCGGCTGGCGGGGTAAGGGGCCGGAGCGGGGGCGAACCCGGGCGGGGCCGTGAGGCTGCAACGTGCGACGCAGGCAGCGGGCGCCACGGATCAGGTAGGTGCGCGGCGTAGCGAGGCCACGATGGAGTGGGGAGGCACGGCCGTGGGCGCGAGGACGCGAACGAGCGCAGCCAGGGCGCGGCCCGGCCGCGGTGTTCGAATGACCAGGGGGAGTGGGAGGAGAGGGGGCGGCCAGGTTCAGGCGCGGGCATGACCGGAGTGGGTCGAGGTGGAGGCGGGGCGCGCGTCCGCTGTGGCGAGCGCGCGAAGGCGCGTGGTGACCGGGAG
>NC_041385.1:741582157-741592110 GCF_002162155.2 Triticum dicoccoides | reverse complement strand
TCCGGCCGGGCGGCCTGGAGGCCTGCTGGGTCATGGCCTAGTGGGGGGGGGGGTGCTTTCCCTTTTTTTGTTAGTTTAGTTTTTCTCTTTTGTATTTTCTTTTATTTATTTACTTTTCTGTTTTAAATCATTTTGAATCATTTAGGCATTTTATAAAAATGTGTTTACTACACCATATTTATCTATGTAATATTTAATACAGACCGAACATTTTTATTTTAATGTTTGAAAACTTTTATTATTTACTAAACTTTGAATTTGAAATTAGGACCGGTTTTGATCTAACGATAGATTAGCAGCAGTAACCGTGGTGACGTGGCACCATTAGCGTGGGATCACTGTAGCTTAATTATCCGGGCGTCACAATAATAGTAATGGTAATTTGCACAAGATATGAATTTGGTCGTAATGTGATGGATATTCAAGAATGATTTAATAAAAACTTTCATGTAGATCACTGAATATGATAAGTTTGATTCCTTGCAATAGTTTTGCGATATGAAGATGGTAATATGTGAGTTGTGCTAGTGAGTAATTGTGATTTTGTAAGAATATTGGTTTTAAGGTTTGTGATTCACTATGCATGCACGTAAAGTCAATAGTTGTGCAACAAAGTTATATCCTACTTATGGTGCATTATTCTCAATGCATGTTTATGACCATTTTCGTTTTCTGGTTTGTCGGTTCTCAGTCATTTGCTAGCCTCCATTTGTACTAAGCGGGAATGTTGCTTGTGCATCAAAATCCTTAAACCTAATGTTGTGCCAAATGAGTCCACCATAGCTACCTATATGCGGTATTTACATGTCGTCCCAAGTAAATTTGCATGTGGCAACTCTAATCATTCAAAAAAAAATCCATTTTGTGTGCCCGTACCGCTCATGAAGTTACAGGGGGTGGTCAATATATTTCATGCTAGCTGGGTTATTCTCAATATGAGTATTTATTCACTTGTTATTGCACGAGAAAGTGGAAAGTAATAGGGTTGCCCAGTCCCGATTACTTCAAAAAAACTCCCACTTAGAAAGTTGAAAGTTTGGAAGGCACTCGTAGATACGTCTAGCCATGGATTGTGAAAGAATGCTGGAGGGGGAGTAAACTTTCTTTGTTGTTTGGGACTGCCTATAATGTGTCTAACACGGGAGATATTGGAAACTTTCAGTCGTGGCGTTGATAGGAAAAGCAAGCCTCTCAAAATAATTTATCTCTATTTTAAGCTTCGAGCTCTGGCACCTCTGCAAATCTCTACTTCCCTTTGCGAAGGGCCTATCTATTTCACTTTTATGCATTTTTTATTTTTATTTCAAGTCTTCACCTTCTCTTATAAGCACCAGCTTGAGAGCCCTATTGTCATACTTGTGCATTGGGTGTAGTTAATATTGAGTGTGTTTCATGAATGGATCAATGATTGTGCATGACGGGCTAGGGATAACTTTCTTTAGCGTTGATATTTTGAAAGACATGATTATTTGTTGGTAAGCTTGAGTATTTATATCTTTATGTCAAACTACAGACTATTGCTCTGAATCACCCGAATGTCCATATTCATGCTGCAAAAAGAAAGATTACACGATGAATATGATCGGTAGCATTCCACATAAAAAAAATCTGTTTTTATCATTTACCTACACAAGGACGAGCAGGAATTAAGCTTGGGATGCTTGATACGTCTCCAACGTATCTATAATTTTTTATTGTCCCATGCTATTATAGTATCAATCTTGGATGTTTTATATGCAATTATATATCATTTTTTGAGACTAACCTATTAACTTAGTGCCAAGTGCCAGTTGCTATCTTTTTTTGCCTGTTTTTGGTTTTCCAGAATATCAGTACCAAATGAAGTTCAATTGCCATGAAACTTTTGCAAGATTTTTTTTCTGGACAAAAGAGACCCTGGAAGCTTCGAGAGGAGACTAGAAGATGAAGGAGATGCCCACGAGGCACCAGGGCACGCCCTGATGGCTTGTGGGGCCCACATTCACCATTTTGACCTAATACCGTCTCTATAAATTCTTAAAAATCGAGAAACCAACAGAGAGCCACTAGAAACCATTGTTCCACCGCCGCAAGTTCCTGTTCTTGAGAGATCCCATCTGGGCCTTTTTTGGCACTCTTCCTGAGGGGGAGTCAACCATGGAGAGGCTCTACATCAAGCTTTCTGCCTCTCCGATGATGTGTGAGTAGTTTACCACAGACATATGGGTCCATAGCTAGTAGCTAGATGGCTTCTTATCTCTCTTTGATCTTCAATACAATGTTCTCCTTGATCTTCTTGGAGATCTATTCGATGTAATCACTTTTTGTGGTGTGTTTATTGGGATCCGATGAATTGTGAGTTTATGATCAGATTATCTATGAGTATTATTTGAGTCTTCTCTGAACTCTTTTATGCATGATTATTATATCTTTGTATTTCTCTCTAGTCTATTGATTTGGTTTGGCCAACTAGATTGATTTTTATTGCAATGGGAGGGTTGCCTGGTGATGGGTTCGATCTTGCGGTGTTCAATCCTAGTGACAGAAAGGGACATGACATGTATTGTATCATTGCCATTAAGTATAAAAATATGGGTTTTATTCATATTAATTGAGTTTACTTTGTCTACATCATGTCATCTTGCTTAAGGCGTTACTCCATTCTTTATGAACTTAATACTCTAGATGCATGCTGGATAGTGGTCGATGTGTGGAGTAATAGTAGTAGATGCAGGCAGGAGTCGGTCTACTTGTCTTGGACATGATCCCTATATACATAATCATTGCCTTATATACCGTCATGATTATTTGCTTTTCTATCAACTGCCCTACAGTAATTTGTTTACCCACCATATGCTATTTTCAAGAGCGAAGCCTCTAGCGAAAACTATGACCCCCGGGTCTATGTAAATCATATATTGAAATCCAAAATTATATTGCTGCACATTTATTTACTTTATTTAATTTTGTGCTTTTACTTATCCATCTATCACTTTGAGATTTTGTCCTTGCAATTAACTGCCAAGGGATTAACAACCCTTTGCTTGTGTTGGGTGCAAGTGTTTGTAATTTTGTGTGTAGGTGTTCCTAACGAGTTGTTGCATGGTTCTCCTACTGGATAGATAACCTTGGTTTGTAACCGAGGGAAATACTTATCTCTATTGTACTGCATCATCCCCTCCGCTTCAGGGAAATCCCAACGCAGCTCACAAGTAGCACTCACGCAATACCCTTTTTGTTGATGACGAGGTGCGACCATGAACATATGATGATAATAATAATGAACCAAGCTCTGGATGCCACATGCACTGTAATAAAAATATGGCTTCCTGAATCCCTAATCGATCCTTTGCTTGAACGTCTACTACTAGCATTAGTATGTATGAGCACTTCTATCCAGAAGCATTCCAACCGTTCTAGCTAGCTCACGTTGTCGGTGTCAGAACCGGCAGATCTTGGGTAGGGGGGCCCAAGCTGTGCATCTGAGGATCAAAGGTAACTATGGAGAAGGGACACAGTGTTTACCCAGGTTTGGGCCCTCTTAATGGAGGTAAAACCCTAGTCCTGCTTGATTATATTCGAGGGTATAGGGGTTACAAGAGTTGATCTACCTCAAGATTGATTCGGCTAACCCTAGATAGCTAGCCTAGCGATGTTGTGATCCTGCCTCCGATCTAAACCTCCGGTTTATATAGACATCGGAGGGGCTTAGGGTTGTACAAAGTCGGTTTTACAGAAAGGAATAATATATCTGGACACCTATACTTTCCATCCAAGCATGTGAGAGTCCCCACCAGACACAAGAGATAATCTTATGTCTTGTATCTTGACGTCCCATCAGTCCGGCCCATATCAATAGACCAGACGCCCGAGGACCCCCTAGTCCAGGACTCCCACAGTAGCCCCTGAACCAGTCTTCAATGATGATATATTCGGCGCTCGGATTGTCTTTGGCATTGCAAGGCGGGTTCCTTGAAGAATACACACCGGTTTCCTCTGTAAAAGATTTTTATCCGTCTTTTTGCAATAAACACAACCCTTAGCCGTGAAGGCAGGATACATAAAAAATAAGAATAGTGTCTTTTACTGACAACTTTTTTGGCGAAGCATCACACTTGACCCTTCAGCATTTCAAAACATTTTCACGCCCCGTGTTCCATGTTTCGAGGCCACGCCTCATTGGCATGTCCTGTCAAATCAGAGATAATGCCCACTTAATACGGGATTGCACATCAATGGTACTTGGGTAATCCAACCGACTGCGCCTCATATCTACATTGGGAACATAAGAGGTTTTAAGGCTAGGGGGACAGGCACTCGATATTTGCGGCCTATATTAGCGTATAAAGATCCATCTTTTCTACCCCACGCCTTCTCCCTTCCTCAGCCTTCCCATCTTCAAGCTCCAGCGCCCAAGTTTCGTTCCTCCCCACTGCCACCAACCTCTCCAGCAATGTCCGGATCCGGCTCTCAAGGCAAGTGGATGGCCTCCTCCGTGAGGGAGAAGGACATCAAGGAGCTCCAGGAGGCGGGATACCTGAGTACGAACATCGCGTACAGGATCCTTGCCAAGAAACAGGTCATCCCTACTCTGGAGCACAGCGAAAGGGTGGTATTTATCCCCCATTTCCTCCGCGAACTAGGTTTTCCACTTCATCCTTTCGCCCGCGGCCTCATGTTCTATTACGGGATAGATTTCCATGATCTAGCCCCAAACTCCTTCCTCCTCATCTCGGTGTTTATCGTCGTGTGCGAGGTGCTCCTCCGCATTCCCCCACTTCGGCTTTTGGCTCAAAGTCTTCAATGTGAAGACGAAGGTGGTGGACGGGTGTCGGTGTCAAAACCGGCGGATCTCGGGTAGGGGGTCCCGAACTGTGCGTCTAAGGTCGATGGTAATAAGAGACGGGGGACACGATGTTTACCCAGGTTTGGGCCCTCTCTATGGAGGTAATACCCTACTTCCTGCTTGATTGATCTTGATGAATATGAGTATTACAAGAGTTGATCTACCACGAGATCATAATGGCTAAACCCTAGAAGTTTAGCCTATATGATTATGATTGTTGTTGTCTCTACAGACTAAACCCTCCAGTTTATATAGACACTGGAGGGGGCTAGGGTTACACAAAGTCGGTTATAGAGAAAGGATCTACATATCCGAATCACCAAGCTTGCCATCCACGCAAAGGAGAGTCCCATACGGACACGGGAAGAAGTCTTCAGTCTTGTATCTTCATAGTCCAATAGTCCGGCCCATGTTAATAGTCCGGACGCCCGAGGACCCCTTAATCCAGGACTCCCTCAGTAGCCCCTGAACTAGGCTTCAATGACGAGGTGTCCGGCATGCAGATTATCTTCGGCATTGCAAGGCGGGTTCCTCCTCCGAATACTCCAAAATCGTCTCCAAACAAAAATAGGGTTTGGCTCTACAAAATAAATTCCACACACAACCGTAGAGAGTATAATATTTTTCACGAGTCCAATCTGCTGACAACTTTTCGTAGCGTGATATTACATCATTGCCCGGTCATTATTTTCTATCCTGCCGCTCCACGTTTCGAGAAGTGGTTTCATTGGCACGTCTTGTCAAAGCAGAGATCGTGTTCCCTTATTGTGGGATTCTCATCAACACGGGCGTGGGTAACCCAACCATTCCATTGGCATGATTCCTTGGAAATAGGCATATTTTAAGACCGTGTGTGTGTGTGGGGGGGGGTGTTTAATATTTGTCGCCTTTATAAAGGGGTTAAGACCTGTCATTTCTCTTCCATGCTAATCCTTTCCCCCACCTTTCCCACCTCGAGTTTAAACACCCAAGGTTCAACCCGGTTGCTTCGAGCTTCCCCGCCATGTCCGGATCCAGCCTTCAAGGCCAATGGATGGCATCCTCTGTCACAGAGGAGGATATTGCGAAGCTCCGGGAGGCAAGATACTTGACTGCAGAAATCCTCCATAGGCTTCCTGCTCAAGGGCGGGTTATCCCCACTCCTAGATCCAATGAGAGGATTGTATTCGTCTCTCACTTCCTCCAAGGGCTTGGGCTTGCTCTTCATCCCTTCATTCGAGGGCTCATGTTTTATTACGGGCTAGATTTTCATGATCTTGCTCCAGACTCCTTCCTTCACATCTCGGCGTTTATCATCACGTGAGAGGCCTTCCTCCGTATTTCCCCACACTTCGGCTTATGGTTCAAAACCTTTAATGTGAAACCAAAGGTAGTCGACGGGAAACAGGTGGAGTGTGGAGGTGCTGCAATAAGCAAACTTACCAATTCTCCTTGGCCAAAGGGTTCCTTCATAGAATCTTCTGACCTATGGCAACGGGAGTGGTTTTACATCACTGAACCTCGTGGCAAAAAGTGGGCAGCTACTCCTGCGTTACGTTCTGGCCCTCCATTATAGCTTGCATCATGGATTAATAAGGGGCTGAACTGGGGATCCGCTGATGAAGTGCAGACGCTGCAAAGCCCCATTCGGAGCCTCGTTGAAAAGGACACCGCTCTTATCAACATAATCCAAGTAATGTTAGTCCATTGGGTCCTACCGTGCCAGCGACGCCCTCTCTGCATGTGGGAATTCAATCCGGAAGGACCACGAACCCTTCAGCACCTCTCTGGCATGACTGTCGGTGTCAAAACCGGTGGATATCGGGTAGGGGGTCCCGAACTATGCGTCTAAGGCTAATGGTAATAGGAGGCGGGGGACACAATGTTTACCCAGGTTCGGGCCCTCTCTATGGAGGTAATACCCTACTTCCCGCTTGATTGATCTTGATGATATGAGTATTACAAGAGTTGATCTACCATGAGATCGTAGAGGCTAAACACTAGAAGCTAGCCTATGATTATGATTGTTGTTGTCCTACGGACTAAACCCTTCGATTTATATAGACACCGGAGAGGGCTAAGGTTACACAGAGTCGGTTACAGAGAAGGTAATTTACATATCCGAATCGCCAAGCTTGCCTTCCACGCAAAGGAGAGTCCCACCCTGACACGGGACGAAGTCTTCAATCTTGTACCTTCATAGTCCAACAGTCCGGCATAAGCATATAGTACGGCTGTCCGAGGACCCCCTAATCCAAGACTCCCTCAGTAGCCCCTGAACCAGGCTTCAATGACGATGAGTCTGGCGCACAGATTGTTTTCGGCATTGCAAGGCAGTTTCCTTCTCCGAATACTCCAAGGTAGATTTTGAACACCTGAAACGTGTCCGGCTCTGCAAAACAAATTCCACATACCACTGTAGAGAGCATAATCTTTCACAAATCTAATCTGCTGACAATTTTTCATAGCGTGATATCACGCCGCAGCCCGGTTATTATGCGAACCATTTTTCCCAACCTGCTACTGCACGTCTCATGAGGCGGTCCTATTGGCATGTCTTGTCGAAGCAGAGATCGTGTCCCCTTATCACAGGATTCTCATCAATAAGGGTGTGGGTAACCCAACCGCGCCATCAACACGACGCTTGGGGAACAAGCGAGTTTACAGGGCAAGTGGGGAGGCGCACAGTTTCTACCGCCTTTATAAGGAGATAAGGATTCCCCTTTTTCACCCACGCCTTCTTCTTCCTCTGCTTATCCATTCTCTCGCTCGAGCTCTAGCGCCCAAGCTCCCACCCTTTCTGCAAAGTCATTCAAGCATGTCTGGAGCGGGAGGCAAGTGGATGGCCTCCTCCGTCATGGAGGAGGACATAACGAAGCTCCGGGGGGGGGGGGGCGGATAACTGTCCACAAACATCGCGCACCGGCTTCCGGCCGAAGGGCAGATCATCCCCACCCCGAAACCCCACGAGAGGGTAGTGTTTCTCTCTCACTTCGTCCGCGGGCTGGGATTGCCCCTCCACCCATTCGTCCGCGGACTCATGTTTTACTATGGGCTAGACTTTCATGATCTGGCCCCCAACTTCATCCTCAACATCTCGGCGTTCATCGTCGTGTGCGAGGCCTTCCTCCGCATCCCGCCCCACTTCGGCCTATGGCTGAAGACCTTCAATGTGAAGCCAAAGGTGGTGGGCGGCCTGCAAGCAGAGTGCGGGGGCGCCATGGTGGGCAAGATGCCCAATGTCACCTAGCCCAAGGGCTCCTTTGTGGAGACTGTAAAGGGGTGGCAATCGGGGTGGTTCTACATTACCGAGCCACGCAACACAAACTGGGCGGCGACCCCCGAATTTCGATCCGGCGTCCCTATGCAGCTCACCTCCTTGAAGGAGAAGGGCTTAGCCTGGGGCTCTATGGTAGAGCTGTCCGGACTTCACATCTGTGTCCGGAATATGATAAGCAAGAAGATCAAGCTCGTCAACATAGTACAGGTTATGCTCCTTCGCCGGATCCTTCCGTGCCAACGACGGGTTTGCAATCTGTGGGAGTTCGACCCGGCCGAACACCAGACACTGCGAGAGCTCTTCGGCATGACGCACGAAGATGTCTGGAAGTTGCTGTTCAAGGCCACCGAGGTACCACCACCCATAACCGAAGATCGTGGACTCAGCGCAAAGCGCCCCGCCTATCCGGTAAGTTTATATGTTTCACAAGACACGCTTTTTATCAGCACACTGGAGGAGGATGCTAAGCCTTCACGCTGTTTTTGCAGGATTGGGTAGCGATAGCGGAGCGGATCGACTGCCCAACTCAGTTACCGGAAGATTCGGAATTGGAGCTTCTAACAAGGATGTTGTTTTCGGCGCCCTATGAGGTGTCGGAGAAGAAGGCCAAGAAGATGGCCACGGGGACCAGAAAAGGTCTCCGGCGCAAGGTTGTACCGGACTCGTCGTCCAAAGACACTGAGGCGCACTCCTCCCACGAAGACAAGGAGGAGGAAGAGGAAATACCTCCCCCCAACCAGGGGGGGGGAGAGAGAAGAAGAGAAAGGCCGCCCCAAAGGGGGAGGCCGGAACGTCCAAGAAGGGAAAGACCTCCCTTCCGGACCACTCCACCACGGCCACCAACAACGACGAGGAGTGGTTGCCCAGGGACAAGCCCTTGGATAGGTTGTAAGTATCCGGACACTATAGTATGATGACCCACAAGTATAGGGGATATATCATAGTCCTTTCGATAAGTAAGAGTGTCGAACCCAACGAGGAGCAGAAGGAAATGACAAGCGGTTTTTAGTAAGGTATTCTCTGCAAGCACTGAAATAGTAGGTAACAAATAGTTTTGTGATAAGATAATTTGTAACGGGCAACAAGTAATGAAAGTAAATAAAGCGTAACAATGTGGCCCAATCCTTTTTGTAGGAAAGGACAAGCCTGGACAATTTCTTATAATGAGCAAAGCGCTCCCGAGGACACATGGGAATTATCGTCAAGCTAGTTTTCATCATGTTCATATGATTCGCGTTTGGTACTTTGATAATTTGATATGTGGGTGGACCGGTGCTTGGGTACTGCCCTTTCTTGGACAAGCATCCCACTTATGATTAACCCCTATTGAAAGCATCCGCAACTACAAAAGAAATATTAAGGTAAACCTAACCATAGCATGAAACTAGTGGATCCAAATCATCCCCTTACGAAGCAACACATAAACTAGAGTTTAAGCTTCTGTCACTCTAGCAACCCATCATCTACTTATTACTTCCCAATGCCTTCCTCTAGGCCCAAATAATGGTGAAGTGTCATGTAGTCGACGTTCACATAACACCAGTAGAGGAGAGACAACATACATCTCATCAAAATATCGAACGAATACCAAATTCACATGACTACTAATAGCAAGACTTCACCCATGTCCTCAGGAACAAACGTAACTACTCACAGAGCATATTCATGTTCATGATCAGAGGAGTATTAATATGAATTAAGGATCTGAACATATGATCTTCCACCAAATAAACCAATTAGCATCAACTACAAGGAGTAACCAACACTATTAGCAACCCACAGGTACCAATTTGTGGTTTTCATACAAGATTGGATACAAGAGATGAACTAGGGTTTTGAGAGGAGATGGTGCTCGTGAAGATGTTGATG
>NC_041385.1:741572471-741581833 GCF_002162155.2 Triticum dicoccoides | reverse complement strand
CCGGCAGAACAGCTCCACCGAAGCCCAAGATTGGTTCCACCAAGGTTCCACTTCGTGGTGGCGGAGTTTCGTCCCTTGAGCTTGCTTATGATTTTTCAGGATAAAAGACTTCATATAGCAAAAGATGGGCATCGGAGGGCCACCAGGGGGCCCAGGAGACAGGGGGCGTGCCCAGTAGGGGGGGGGGGGCGGCCCCACCCTCCTGGCCAGGGTGTGGGCCCCTTCAGGTACTTTCTTTTCTCAAAAATTCTTATTAATTCCAAAAATGACTTTCGTGGAGTTTCGGGACTTTTGGAGTTGTGTAGAATATGTTTCCAATATTTGCTCCTTTTCCAGCCAGAATCCCAGCTACCGGCATTCTCCCTCTTCATGATAAACCTTGTAAAATAAGAGAGAATAGACATAAGTATTGTGACATAACGTGTAATAACAACCCATAATGCAAAATATTGATATAAAAGCATGATGCAAAATGGACTTATCAACTCCCCCAAGCTTAGACCTCGTTTGTCCTCAAGCGGAAGCCGAAATCAAAAAATATGTCCACATGTTTAGAGATAGAGGTGTCAATAAAAATAAAATACGGACATGAGGGCATCATGATCATTCTTATAACAGCAACATATATAGATTTTGTCATATGATTTCTTATGCTGAAGTAACAATCTATTCACAATGTCAAGTATGGATCATAAACTTCATTGAAAACTAACAAACTAAAATCTTAGTCATTGAAGCAATTGCAATTTATCATAACATCAGAAAGAGTCAAGAATAGAGCTTTTCAGCAAGTCCACATACTCAACTATCCTATTGTCTTCTACAATTGAACACTCATGCAATACGTATGGTTATGAAGTTTTAATTGGACACTGAGAAAGATAGGGGCTTATTGTGTTGTCTCCCGACGTACTCACCTTTGGGTGATGTCAACAATAATAGTTCATGCTGACTTACATCCAATTGAATATATATATCAGGATCTTTCCAACACGAGGTGCTTGCCTAAGATAAAATGAAAAAGGGAAAGGTTAAGATCACCTTGACTCTTGCATAAAGTAAGCCATAAAGTAAAAGATAGGCCCTTCGCAGAGGGAAGCAGAGGTTGTCATGTGCTTGTAGTGTTGGATGCACAAAATCTTAATGCAAAATAACGTCACTTTATATTGCCACTTGTGATATGAACCTTTATTATGCAGTCTGTCGCTTTTATTACTTCCATATCACACGATCGTATAAATCTTATTTTCTCCGCACTAATAAGTCATACATAATTAGAGAGCAATTTTTATTGCTTGTAACATGACAACTTACTTGAAGGATCTTACTCAATCCATAGGTAGATATGGTGGACTCTCATGGCAAAACTGGGTTTAAGGATATTTGGAAGCACACGTAGTATCTCTACTTGGTGCAAGGAATTTGGCTAGCATGAGGGGGAAAGGCAAGCTCAACATGCTAGGAAGATCCATGACAATATACTTTAACTGAGATGTGAGAAAACATAAACCATTACGTTGTCTTCCTTGTCCAGCATCAACTCTTTAGCATGTCATACGTTAAGGAGCACTCACAATCATAAAAGATGTCCAAGATAGTATATTTATATGTGAAAACCTCTCCTTCCTTATTACTTCCTATTAATTGCAACGATGACCAAAACTACGTTTGTCATCTCTCAACAACTTTTATGCCTCTCACTTTTTATATGTGAAGTCATTACTATCCGTAAGATCAATGTGAACTCTTTCATTCTTTTTATTCTTTCTATTTTCTCAAGATCATAGCCAGATAGCAAAGCCCTTGACTCAACGCTAATCTTTATTATAGATAGCTCACGGACTCGATTACATAAAGGGATCACAAAGGAAAGGTCAAAAATAATTCATACCAAAACTTTATTATACTAGATCAAGATATTACTAAAAGGACCAAACTAAGTAAAACGGTAAAGATAGGAGTGTGATGGTGATACGATACCGGGGCACCTCCCCCAAGCTTGGCAGTTGCCAAGGGGAGTGTCCATACCCATGTGATTATGTCCTCGGAGGTGGTAACGAGGGAGTTGTTGGTGATGTAGGCTTTCTCCTCAATTTACGCTTGAGGATGGAATTTTGCTCCGTTAGATCATCAATTTCCTGCTCAAGGCTTAATATCTTTTTGCATAGTTCCTATTTGTTTTCCTACAAGAGACGAAAAGGAATAATCTCGATCTTTGGTTTCTTTGCTCTACCAGGGAGGCTTGACTTTTTAAACTCCACGTGCATATCCCCAGGTTGAGGTAATGGGGCTTCATCTTCGTCTGAGATCGTCTCCTCCTTTCCCTTAGGCTCATAGTCTTCTTCTTCCTGAGTGGTCCAGCCATCATGCTCCAAGTCCCCGTAGACCTTAGGGTCTGCAAGGTAATCAGCCACATAGCTTTCTCCCTCCGAATCCTGGGACGACATATTGCTCTAATCTGCGACACAGCTCAAAACAAAAACAGAGGATTTTTGCGTGATACGGTGGTCAAAACCTTTGGGAGATTATATAATGAAGTTTTACCGACCAAAAGAAGTAACATGCAAGAAAATGGAGTCCGGGAGGCACACGAGGTGCCCACGAGACAGGGGGCGCGCCCAGTAGGGGGGGGGCACCCTCCACCCTCGTGGAGGTCTCGTGTCCTTCCCGGATTACTTCTTGCTTTCCAAAATTATTACATATTCCAAAATGGAGAAAAAATGACATTAGAACTATTTTGGAGTCGGTTTACTTACCGTACCACATACATATTCCTTTTCAGAGTCTGAAACATTCTGGAAAGTGTCCCTTATGTATTCCTCCGGGGTCACGGTTTCAATAATATTAGTTTCAGTATTTATAGGATTACCTGAGATATAATGTTTGATTCTTTGACTGTTCACCACCCTCGGACTTGTGCCTTCGAAGTTGTTGATTTTTATGGCACCGGAACGATAGATGTCCTTGATAATGTAAGGACCTTCCCATTTAGAGAGAATTTTCCTTGCAAAAAATCTTAAACGAGAGTTGAATAGCAACACATAATCACCTACGTTAAACTCACACTTTTGTATTCTTTTATCATGCCATCTTTTAACTTTTTCTTTAAACAACTTGGCATTTTCATAGGCTTGTGTTCTCCATTCATCAAGTGAGCTAATATCAAATAACCTCTTCTCACCGGCAAGTTTGAAGTCATAGTTGAGCTCTTTAATAGCCCAATATGCTTTATGTTGAAGTTCAAGAGGTAAGTGACGCGCTTTTCCATATACCATCATATACGGAGACATACCCATATGATTTTTATATGCAGTTGTATTGGACCATAATGCATCATCAAGTTTCTTGGACCAATTCTTTCTGGATCTATTAACAGTCTTTTGCAAAGTTAATTTGAGCTCTCTATTGCTCAATTCTACTTGACCACTAGACCGAGGGTGATAAGGAGATGCAATTCTATGATTAACATCATACTTAGCTATCATTTTACGGAAAACACCATGAATAAAATGTGAACCACCATCAGTCATGAGATATCTAGGGACTCCAAACCTCGGAAAAATAACTTCTTTAAGCATCTTAATAGAGGTGTTATGATCAGCACTACTAGTTGGAATAGCTTCTACCCACTTAGTAACGTAATCAACAACAACTAAAATATGTGTATATCCATTAGAGGCAGGAAAAGGTCCCATATAATCAAAGCTCCAAACATCAAATGGTTCAATAACAAGAGAATAATTCATAGGCATTTCTTGACGTCTACTAATATTACCAGTTCTTTGACATTCATCACAAGACAAGACAAACTTACGGGCATCTTTGAAGAGAGTAGGCCAATAAAAACCGATTGCAATACCTTATCTGCAGTTCTGTCTCCCGCGTGGTGTCCTCCATATGGTTTGGAGTTACACTTGCGTAGGATCTGTTCCTGTTCATGCTCAGGTACACAACGTCTAATAAAACCATCTACTCCTTTATAAAGGTGTGGGTCATCCCAGAAGTAATGTCTTAAATTATAAAAGAACTTTTTCTTTTGCTGGTACATGAAACTAGGTGGTATGAATTTAGCAACAATAAAATTAGCAAAATTAGCATACCATGGAGCAGTACGAGAAGCATTAATGACCGCTAATTGTTCATCAGGAAAGCTATCATCAATAGGTAGTGGGTCATCAAGAACAATCTCTAGCCTAGACAAGTTGTCTGCAACGGGGTTCTTAGCTCCCTTTCTATCAATAATATGCAAATCAAATTCTTGAAGCAAGAGAACCCATCTAATAAGTCTAGGTTTAGCATCTTTATTTTCCATAAGTTATTTAATAGCAGCATGATTAGTGTAAATAGTAACTTTAGAATCA
Source organism: Triticum dicoccoides (assembly GCF_002162155.2). Classification (NCBI taxonomy): domain Eukaryota; kingdom Viridiplantae; phylum Streptophyta; class Magnoliopsida; order Poales; family Poaceae; genus Triticum; species Triticum dicoccoides. Next base: position 741,577,472 of record NC_041385.1, on the reverse strand, counting down.
ACAATGTAAGGTCTGAACTTATCACAAGCAAATACAACTGCTAAGAATTCTTTTTCAGTAGTAGCATAATTTCTCTGGGCAGTATCAAGAATCTTACTAGCATATTGAATAACATTTAATTTCTTATCAACTCTCTGCCCTAGAACAACACCTACAGCATAATCACTAGCATCACACATACTTTCAAAGGGTAAATTCCAATCAGGTGGCTGAACAATAGGTGCAGTGATCAAAGCTTTCTTAAGTATTTCAAATGCTTCTACACAATCATCATCAAAGACAAAAGCAATAACTTTTTGCAATAAATTAGTCAAAGGCCTAGAGATTTTAGAAAATTACTTAATGTGCCTCCTATAAAAACCGGCATGACCAAGGAAACTTCTTATACCTTTAATGTCCTTGGGACATGGCATCTTTTCAATAGCATCAACTTTAGCTTTATCAACTTCAATACCTCTTTCAAAAATTTTATGCCCCAAGACAATGCCTTCATTAACCATAAGTGACAATTTTCCCAATTTAGGACGAGACTAGTGTCTTCACATCTCTGCAAAACTTGATCAAGGTTGCTCAAGCAATCATCAAAAGAGGATCCATAAACGGAGAAGTCATCCATGAATACCTCACAAATCTTTTCACAAAAGTCAGAGAATATAGCCATCATGCATCTTTGAAAGGTAGCAGGTGCATTACATAAACCAAAAGGCATACGTCTATAAGCAAAAGTACTGAAAGGGCAAGTAAAAGTAGTTTTTGATTGATCTTCCGCTGACACAGGTATTTGAGAGAAACCGGAATAACCATCTAGAAAGGAGAAATGTGTATATTTGGACAATCTTTCTAGCATTTGGTAAATAAAAGGTAAAGGCTAATGATCTTTCTTAGTAGCTTTATTTAACTTACGGAAATAAATTACCATCCTATAACCTGTAATAATTCTTTGCGGAATCAATTCATCTTTATCATTAGGAACAACTGTAATACCTCCCTTTTTAGGAACACAATAGACAGGGCTTACCCATTCACTATCAGCAACGGGATAAATTATACCTGCCTTAACGAGCTTTAGTATCTCCTTTCTTACCACTTCTTTCATCTTAGGATTTAATCGGTGTTGAGGATCTCTAACTGGTTTGGCATCTTTCTCCACTTTTATTTTGTGTTGGCATAGAGTAGGACTAATGCCCTTAAGATCATCCAGAGTATATCCAATAGCAGCACGATGCTTCTTCAGAGTTTTCAATAATCTTTCCTCTTCTTGCTCTGAAAGGTTAGCACTAATAATAACATGATATATCTTCTTTTCATCAAGATAAGCATATTTAAGATTATCAGGTAATGGTTTGAGCTCAAGCACAGGATCACCCTTGGTGGAGGAGGATCTCCTAGGATTTCAATAGGCAAATTGTGTTTCAGAATAGGACCCTGTCGAAGGAATACTTCATCTATTTCCCTTCTTTCATTCATAGACATATCATTTTCATGGCCTAGCAAATATTGTTCTAACAGATCAGTAGGAGGTACGGTAATAGAAGCAAGACCAATTATTTCATCCTTACTAATCAATTCTTTATCATGGGGTTGTTTATGAAATTTAGCAAAATTAAACTCATGAGACATATCACCCAAGCCAATTGTAACAATATCCTTTTCACAATCAGTCCTAGCATTAACAATATTCAAGAAGGGTCTACCAAATATAATGGGACAAAAGTCATCTTGTGGGGAACCAAGAACAAGGAAATCAGCAGGATATTTGACTTTCCCACACAAGACTTCAACATCTCTAACAATCCCAAAAGGCTTAATAGTATCTCTATTGGCAAGCTTAATTGTAACATCAATATCTTCCAACTCAACGGTGTAATATCGTGCATAATTTCTTTATATAAGGAAAAAGGTATTGCACTAGCACTAGCACCCATATCACATAAGCCATGATAACAATGATCTCCTATTTTAACAAAAATAACATGCATGCCTACAACAGGTCTATGTATCTTAGCATCTGGTCTAGCAATATTAGCGGTTTCACCACAGAAGTAAATAACATGCCCATCTATATTATCATCCAAGAGATCTTTAACCATAGCAATACTAGGTTCTTCTCAGGAGGGGTATATGTTCTAGTATCACTCTTACGAACAACAGTTGAAGTTTTAGCATGATCCTTTATCCTAACAGGAAAAGGTGGTTTCTCAACATAAGTAGTAGGAACAATAGGATCATTATAAGTAATAGTCTTTTCTTCAACTGTAATAGGTGCAACTACTTTTACTTCAATGGGAGGATTATATTTAAACCACTTCTCCTTAGGGAGATCAACGTGAGCAGCAAAAGATTCATAGAAAGAAGCTACTATCTCAGAGTCAAGTCCATATTTAGCGCTAAATCCACGAAAAGCATCAGTATCCATAAAAGATTTAACACAATCGAACTTAGGTGTTATACCTGACTCCTTACCATCGTTGGAACCCCAATCTTCAGAGTTGCATTTAATTCTTTCCAATAAGTCCCACTTGAATTCAGTAGTCTTCAGCATATAAGAACCAGAACAGGAAGTATCGAGCATGGTGCGATCAGTGAGAGAAAGACGAGCATAAATTTTTTGAATAATCATTTCTCTTGAGAGCTCATGATTGGGGCATGAATATAACATTGACTTAAGCCTCCCCCAAGCTTGAGCGATGCTTTCTCCTTCGTGAGGCCAGAAATTATATATGTAATAACGATGACGGTGAACAAGATGCATAGGATAGAACTTCTGGTGAAATTCCAACTTCAATCGTTTATAGTTCCAAGATCCCGTATCGTCACATAGCCTATACCATGTCAATGCATCTACCTTCAAAGATAAAGGGAAGACCTTCCTTTTAACAACATCATCGGGAATACCTGCAAGCTTAAATAATCCACAAACTTCATCCACAAAGATAAGGTGTAAATCGGGATGCAATGTTCCATCTCCTGCAAAAGGATTAGCTAGTAGTCTCTATCATACCCGAAGGAATCTCAAAGTAAATATTTTCAGTAGGTTCAGTAGGTTGAGGAGCAACTCTTTGCTCTACTGGTCAGGGTGAAGATACCCCGAACAAGCCCCTCAAAGGATTAGTTTCCATAGTAACAAGTGAGAGAAAATTTCAGCACATTATATAAATGTTTCCTTACCAAGTTCCACTCACCAAACGCGCTACACTCCCCGGCAACGGCACCAGAAAAGAGTCTTGATGACCCACAAGTATAGGGGATCTATCATAGTCCTTTCGATAAGTAAGAGTGTCGAACCCAACGAGGAGCAGAAGGAAATGACAAGCGGTTTTCAGTAAGGTATTCTCTGCAAGCACTGAAATAGTAGGTAACAAATAGTTTTGTGATAAGATAATTTGTAACGGGCAACAAGTAATGAAAGTAAATAATGTGCAGCAAGGTGGCCCAATCCTTTTTGTAGCAAAGGACAAGCCTGGACAATTTCTTATAATGAGAAAAGCACTCCCGAGGACACATGGGAATTATTGTCAAGCTAGTTTTCATCACGTTTATATGATTCTCGTTCAGTACTTTGATAATTTGATATGTGGGTGGACCGGTGCTTGGGTACTGCCCTTTCTTGGACAAGCATCCCACTTATGATTAACCCCTATTGCAAGCATCCACAACTACAAAAGAAGTATTAAGGTAAACCTAACCATAGCATGAAACTAGTGGATCCAAATCAGCCCCTTACGAAGCAATGCATAAACTAGGGTTTACGGTTCTATCACTCTAGCAACCCATCATCTACTTATTACTTCCCAATGCCTTCCTCTAGGCCCAAATAATGGTGAAGTTTCATGTAGTTGATGTTCACATAACACCACTAGAGGAGAGACAACATACATCTCATCAAAATATCGAACGAATACCAAATTCATATGACTACTAATAGCAAGACTTCACCCATGTCCTCAGGAACAAACGTAACTACTCACAAAGCATATTCATGTTCATGATCAGAGGAGTATTAATATGCATTAAGGATCTGAACATATGATCTTCCACCAAATAAACCAATTAGCATCAACTACAAGGAGTAACCAATACTACTAGCAACCCACAGGTACCAATTTGTGGTTTTCATACAAGATTGGATACAAGAGATGAACTAGGGTTTTGAGAGGAGATGGTGCTGGTGAAGATGTTGATGGAGATTGACCCCCTCCCGATTAGAGGATCGTTGGTGATGACGTTGGTGATGATTTCCCCCTCCCGGAGGGAAGATTCCCCGGCAGAACAGCTCTGCCGGAGCCCTAGATTAGTTCCGCCAAGGTTCCGCTTCGTGGCGGCGGAGTTTCGTCCCGTGATCTTGCTTATGGGTTTTTTCAGGATAAAAGACTTCATATAGCAGAAGATGGGCACCGGAGGGCCACCAGAGGGCCCAGGAGACAGGGGGCGCGCCTAGTAGGGGGGGGCGGCGCCCCCAACCCTCCTGGCCAGGGTGTGGGCCCAATCAGGTACTTTCTTTGCTAAAAAATTCTTATTAATTCCAAAAGTGACTTTCGTGGAGTTTCAAGACTTTTGGAGCTGTGTAGAATAGGTTTCCAATATTTGCTCCTTTTCCATCCAGAATCCCAGCTGCCGGCATTCTCCCTCTTCATGATAAACCTTGTAAAATAAGAGAGAATAGCCATAAGTATTGTGACATAACGTGTAATAACTGCCCATAATGCAATAAATATTGATATAAAAGCATGATGCAAAATGGACGTATGATAGTACTTCTAGTGTGTTTAGCTTTATTGCTTCTTACAATGCCGAACATGCATATACAGTCCGGCCAAATCCCACATCAAGGTATCCTCTTTGGAGGAGTCCCTGGACACGTCGGCGATGAACAGCGAGTCACTCCCGACAATCTCCTCCCCAGGCCCACGGACAACACTGAAGTGTTGTCCCAGTGGATGCCAGACCAGGGGGAGACAGTTCTGGAGATGCCCCTAGGCGGGATCCCAACCGCCGGGCACA